>NW_026988628.1:0-255110 GCF_030222135.1 Aotus nancymaae | reverse complement strand
ACTCGAAGTCCTCTTTTATACGGAATATAATCACACGGGAAGTACTCTTATAAAAAATATAATTCCTCTCAAAGTACACTTTTATATTGAATATAATCACACAGGAACTACTTTTATAAAAAATATACAACCTCTCAAAGTACTCTTTTATATTGAATACAATCACACAGGATGTACTTTTTTATAAAAAATATACTCCCTCTCGAAGTCCTCTTTTATACGGAATATAATCACACTGGAAGTACGATTTTATACTGAATATAATCACACAGGAAGTACTATTTTATAAAAAATATATTCCCTCTCAAAGTACGATATAATATTGAATATAATCACACAGGAAGTAGTTTTATAAAAAATATACTCCCTCTCAAAGTACTCTTTTATACTGAATATAATCACGCAGGAAGTACTCTTTTATAAAAAATATACTCCCTCTCAAAGTACTCTTTTATATTGAATATAATCACACAGGAAGTATTCTTTTATAAAAAATGCACTCCCTCTCGAAGTCCTCTTTTATACGGAATATAATCACACTGGAAGTACTATATTATACTGAATATAATCACAGAGGAACTACTCTTTTATTAAAAATATACTCCCTCTCAAAGTACTCTATTATATTGAATATAATCACACAGAAAGTACTTTTATAAAAAATATACTTCCTCTCGAATTACTCTTTTATATTGAATATAATCACACAGGAAGTACTCTTTTATAAAAAATATACTCCCGCTGTAAGTCCTCTTTTATAAGGAATATAATCACACAGGAAGTACTATTTTATACTGAATATAATCACACAGGAAGTACTCTTTTTTAAAAAATATACTCCCTATCGAAGTACTCTTTTATAAAAAATATACTCCCTCTCAAAGTACTCTTTTATATTGAATATAATCACACAGGAAGTACTGTTTTATAAAAAATATACTCCCTCTCCATGTACTCTTTTATAACAAATATAATCACACTAGAAATACTCTTTTATAAAAAATATACTCCCTTTCAAAGTACTCATTTATATTGAATATAACCACACAGAAAGTACTCTTTTTTAAAAAATATACACCCTCTCGAAGTACTCTTTTATATGGAATATCATCACACTGGAAGTACTCTTTTATACTAAACATAATCACACAGGAATTACTCTGTTATAAAAAACATACTGCCTCTCAAAGTACTCTGTTATATTGAAGATAATCACACAGGAGCTACTCTTTTATAAAAAATATACTCCCTCTCGAAGTACTCTTTTATAAAAAATATACTCCCTCTCAAAGTACTCTTTTATATTGAATATAATCACACAGGAAGTACTGTTTTATAAAAAATATACTCCCTCTCAAAATACTCTTTTATATTGAATATAATCACACAGGAAGTACTTTTTTATAAAAAATATACTGCCTCTCAAAGTAGTCTTTTATATTGAATATAATCAGATAGGATGTACTCTTTTATAAAAAATATACTCCCTCTCGAAGTCCTCTTTTATACGGAATTTAATCACACTGGATGTACTGTTTTTTACTGAATATAATCACACAGGAAATACTCTTTTATAAAAAATATACTGTCTCTCAATGTACTCTTTTTTATTGAATATAATCACACAGGAAGTACTCTTTTTTTAAAAATATACTCCCTCTCAAAATCCTCTTTTATATTGAATATAATCACACAGGAACACTCTTTTATAAAAAATATACTGCCTCTCAAAGTACTCTTTTATATTGAAGATAATCACACAGGAAGTACTCTTTTATAAAAAATATACTCCCTCTCGAAGTACTCTTTTCTAAAAAATATACTCCCTCTCAAAGTACTCTTTTATATTGAATATAATCACACAAGAATTACTGTTTTATAAAAAATATACTGCCTCTCAAATTAAACTTTTATATTGAATATAACCACACAGGAAGTACTGTTTTATAAAAAATACACTTCCTCTCGAAGTCCTCTTTTATATGGAATATAATCACACTGGAAGTACTCTTTTATACTAAACATAATCACACAAGAAGTACTCTTTATAAAAAATATACTGCCTCTCAAAGTACTCTTTTATGTTGAAGATAATCACACAGGAAGTACTGTTTTACAAAAAATATATTCCCTCTCCATGTACTCTTTTATAATGAATATAATCTCACTAGAAATACTCTTTCATAAAAAATATACTCCCTATCAAAGTACTCTTTTATATTGAATATAATCACACAGGATGTACTATTTTATAAAAAATATACTGCCTCTGAAAGTACTCTTTTATATTGAATGTAATCACACAGGAAGTACTCTTTTATAAAAAATATACTCCCTCTCGAAGTCCTCTATTATATTGAATATAATCACAGAGGAAGTACTCTTTTATAAAAAATATACTCCCTCTCAAAGTACTCTTTTATATTGAATATAATCACACAGGAAGTACTCCTTTATAAGAATTATACCCCCCTCGAAGTCCTCTTTTATATGGAATATAATCACACTGGAATTACTCTTTTATATTGAATATAATCACACAGATAGTACTCTTTTATAAAAAATATACTGCCTCTCAAAGTACTCTTTTATATTGAAGATAATCACACAGGAAGTACTCTTTTATAAAAAATATACTCCCTCTCGAAGTCCTCTTTTATACGGAATATAATCACATTGGAAGTACTCTTTTATACTGAATATAATCACACAGGAAGTACTGCTTTATAAAAAATATACTTCCTCTCAAAGTACTCTTTTATATTGAATATAATCACACAGGAAGTACTCTTTTATAAAAAATATACTCCCTCTCGTAGTACTCTTTTATAAAAAATATACTCTGTCTCAAAGTACTATTTTATATTGAATATAATCTCACAGGAAGCACTCTTTTATAAAAAATATACTCCCTCTCGAATTCCTCTTTTCTATGGAATACAATCACACTGTAATCACTCTTTAATATTGAATATAATCACACAGATAGTGCCCTTTATAAAAAATATACTGCCTCTCAAGGAACTCTTTTATACTGAATATAATCACGAAGGAAGTACTGTTTTATAAAAAATATACTCCCTCTCCAAGTACTCTTTTATATTGAATATAATCACACAGGATGTACTCTTATATGAAAAATATACTGCCTCTCAAAGTACTCTTTTAAATTGAAGATAATCACTTTGGAAGTACTGGTTAATATTGAATATAATCACACAGGAAGTACTCATTTTTATTGAATATAATCACACAGGAAGTACTCTTTTATAAAAAATATACTCCCTCTCCAATTACTCATTTATATTGAATATAATCACACTGGAAATACCGTTTTATATTGAATATAATCACACAGGAAGTACTCTTTTATAAAAAATATACTCCCTCTCAAAGTACTCCTTTACATTGAATATAATCACACAGGAAGTACACTTTTATAAAAATTATACTCCCTCTCAAAGTACTCTTTTATATTGAATATAATCACAAAGGAAGTACGCTTTTATAAAAAATATACTCCCTCTCCAAGTACTCTTTTATATTGAATATAATCACACAGGAAGTACTCCTTTATAAAAAAAATACTCCCTCTCCAAGTACTATTTTATATTGAATATAATCACTTTGGAAGTACTGGTTAATATTGAATATAATCACACAGGAAGTACTCATTTTTATTGAATATAATCACACAGGAAGTACTCTTTTATAAAAAATATACTCCCTCTCCAATTACTCATTTATATTGAATATAATCATACTGGAAATACCGTTTTATATTGAATGTAATCACACAGGAAATACTCTTTTAAAAAAATATACTCCCTCTCACAGTACTATTTTATATTGAATATAATGACACAGGAACTACTCTTTTATAAAAAATATACTCCCTCTCAAAGTACTCTTTTATATTGAATATAATCACACAGGAAGTACTCTTTTATAAAAAATATACTCCCTCTCCAAGTACTCTTTTATATTGAATATAATCACAAAGGAAGTACTCTTTTATAGGAAATATACTCGCTCTCCAAGTACTCTTTTATATTGAATATAATCACACAGGAAGTACTCCTTTATAAAAAAAATCCTCCCTCTCCAAGTACTCTTTTATATTGAATATAATCACACAGGAAGTACTCTTTTATAAAAAATATACTCCCTCTCAAAGAACTCTTTTATATTGAATATAATCTCACACAAAGTACTCTTTTATAAAAAATATTCTCCCTCTCAAAGTACTCCTTTATATTGAATATAATCACACAGGAATTACACTTTTATAAAAAATATACTCCCCCTCAAAGTACTCTTTTATATTGAATATAATCACAAAGGAAGTACTCTTTAATAAGAAATATACTCCCTCTCAAAGTACTCTTTTATATTGAATATAATCACACAGGAACTACTCTTTTATAAAAAATATACTCCCTCTCATGGTACTTTTTTATATTGAATATAATCACACAGGAACTACTCTTTTATAAAAAATATACTCCCTCTCAAAGTACTCTTTTATGTTGAATATAATCACACAGGAAGTACTCTTTTATTAAAAAATATACTCCCTCTCCAAGTACTCTTTTATATTGAATATAATCACACTGGAAATACCCTTTTATATTGAATATAATCACACAGGAAGTACTCTTTTATAAAAAATATACTCCCTCTCAAAGTACTCTTTTTCATTGAATATAATCACCGTGGAAATACGCTTACATATTGAATATAATCACACAGGATGTACTCTTTTATAAAAAATATACTACCTTTCAAAATACTCCTTTATATTGAATATAATCACACAGGAATTACACTTTTATAAAAAATATACTCCCTCTCAAAGTACACTTTTATACTGACTATAATCACATAGGAAGTACTCTTTTATAAAAAATATACTCCCTCTCAAAGTACTCCTTTATATTGAATATAATCACACAGGAAGTACACTTTTTTAAAAATTATACTCCCTCTCAAAGTACTCTTTTATATTGAATATAATCACACAGGATGTACTCTTTTATAAAAAATATACTCATCTCAAAGTACTCCTTTATATTGAATATAATCACACAGGAAGTACACTTTTATAAAAATTATACTCCCTCTCAAAGTACTCTTTTATATTGAATATAATCACAAAGGAAGTACTCTTTTATAAGAAATATACTCCCTCTCCAAGTACTCTTTTATATTGAATATAATCACACAGGAAGTACTCTTTTTTAAAAAATATACTCCCTCTCACAATACTCTTTTATATTGAATATAATCACCGTGGAAATACTCTTACATATTGAATATAATCACACAGGATGTACTCTTTTATAAAAAATATACTCCCTCTCAAAGTGCTCCTTTATATTGAATATAATCACACAGGAATTACACTTTTATAAAAAATATACTCCCTCTCAATGTACTCTTTTATATTGAATATAATCACAAAGGAAGTACTCTTTTATAAGAAATATACTCCCTTTCAAAGTACTCTTTTATATTGAAGATAAACACACAGGAAGTACTCTTTTATACTGAACATAATCACACAGGAAGTACTCTTTTATAAAAAATATACGCCCTCTCAATGTACTCTTTTATATTGAATATAATCACACAGGATATACTCTTTTATAAAAAATATACTTCCTCTCAAAGTGCTCTTTTGTATTGAATATAATCACACAGGAAGTACTCTTTTATAAAAAATATACTCCCTCTCGATCTCTTCTTTTATACGGAATATAATCACACTGGAAGTACTCTTTTATACTGAATATATTCGTACAGGAAGTACTCTTTTATAAAAAATATACTCCAACTCGAAGTCCTCTTTTATACGGAATATAATCACACGGGAAGTACTCTTATAAAAAATATAATTCCTCTCAAAGTACACTTTTATATTGAATATAATCACACAGGAACTACTTTTATAAAAAATATACAACCTCTCAAAGTACTCTTTTATATTGAATACAATCACACAGGATGTACTTTTTTATAAAAAATATACTCCCTCTCGAAGTCCTCTTTTATACGGAATATAATCACACTGGAAGTACGATTTTATACTGAATATAATCACACAGGAAGTACTATTTTATAAAAAATATATTCCCTCTCAAAGTACGATATAATATTGAATATAATCACACAGGAAGTAGTTTTATAAAAAATATACTCCCTCTCAAAGTACTCTTTTATACTGAATATAATCACGCAGGAAGTACTCTTTTATAAAAAATATACTCCCTCTCAAAGTACTCTTTTATATTGAATATAATCACACAGGAAGTATTCTTTTATAAAAAATGCACTCCCTCTCGAAGTCCTCTTTTATACGGAATATAATCACACTGGAAGTACTATATTATACTGAATATAATCACAGAGGAACTACTCTTTTATTAAAAATATACTCCCTCTCAAAGTACTCCTTTATATTGAATATAATCACACAGGAATTACACTTTTATAAAAATTATACTCCCTCTCAAAGTATTCTTTCATATTGATTATAATCACACAGGAAGTACTCTTTTATAAAAAATATACTCCCTCTCCAAGTACTCTTTTATATTGAATATAATCACACAGGAAGTACTCCTTTATAAAAAAAATGCTCCCTCTCCAAGTACTATTTTATATTGAATATAATCACTTTGGAAGTACTGGTTAATAATGAATATAATCACACAGGAAGTACTCAATTTTATTGAATATAATCACACAGGAAGTACTCTTTTATTAAAAATATACTCCCTCTCCAATTACTCATTTATATTGAATATAATCACACTGGAAATACCGTTTTATATTGAATATAATCACACAGGAAATACTCTTTTATAAAAAATATACTCCCTCTCATAGTACTTTTTTATATTGAATATAATCACAGAGGAACTACTCTTTTATAAAAAATATACTCCCTCTCAATGTACTATTTTATATTGAATATAATCACACTGGAAGTACTCTTTTATAAAAAAATATACTCCCTCTCCAATACTCTTTTATATTGAATATAATCACAAAGGAAGTACTCTTTTATAGGAAATATACTCCCTCTCCAAGTACTCTTTTATATTGAATATAATCACACAGGAAGTACTCCTTTATAAAAAAATACTCCCTCTCCAAGTACTCTTTTATATTGAATATAATCACACAGGAAGTACTCTTTTTTAAAAAATATACTCCCTCTCCAAGTACTCTTTTATATTGAATATAATCACACAGGAAGTACTCGTTTATAAAAGATATACTCCCTCTCAAAGTACTCTTTTATATTGAATATAATCACACAGGAAGTACTCTTTTATAAAAAATATACTCCCTCTCAAAGTACTCTTTATATTGGATATAAACACACAGGAAGTACTCTTTTATTAAAAAATATACTCCCTCTCCAAGTACTCTTTTATATTGAATATAATCACACTGGAAATACCCTTTTATATTGAATATAATCACACAGGAAGTACTCTTTTATAAAAAATATACTCCCTATCAAAGTACTCCTTTATATTGAATATAATCACACAGGAAGTACACTTTTATAAAAATTATATTCCCTCTCAAAGTATTCTTTTATATTGAATATAATCACACAGGAAGTACTCCTTTATAAAAAAAATACTCCCTCTCCAAGTACTCTTTTATATTGAATATAATCACTTTGGAAGTACTGGTTAATATTGAATATAATCAAACAGGAAGTACTCTTTTGTATTGAATATAATCACCCAGGAAGTACACTTTTATAAATATTATACTACCTCTCAACGTACTCTTTCATATTGAATATAATCTCAAAGGAAGTACTCTTTTATAAGAAATATACTCCCTCTCCAAGTACTCTTTTATATTGAATATAATCACACAGGAAGTACCCTTTTATAAAAAATATACTCCCTCTCAAAGTACTCTTTTATATTGAATATAATCACGTTGGAAATACTCTTACATATTGAATATAATCACACAGGATGTACTCTTTATAAAAAATATACTCACTCTCAAAGTACGCCTTTATATTGAATATAATCACACAGGAATTACACTTTTATAATAAATATACTCCCTCTCAATGTACTCTTTTATATTGAATATAATCACAAAGGAGGTACTCTTTTATAAGAAATATACTCCCTCTCAAAGTACTCTTTTATATTGAATATAATCACACAGGAAATACTCTTTTATAAAAAATATACTCCCTCTCCAAGTACTCTTTTATGTTGAATATAGTCACATTGGAAATACCCTTTTATATTGAATATAATCGCACAGGAAGAACTCTTTTATATTGAATATAATCGCACAGGAAGTACTCTTTTATTAAATATATACTCCCTCTCATAGTACTTTTTTATATTGAATATAATCACACAGGAACTACTCTTTTATAAAAAATATACTCCCTCTCAAAGTACTCTTTTATACTGAATATAATCACACAGTAAGTACTCTTTTATAAAAAATATACTCCCTCTCCAAGTACTCTTTTAGATTGAATATAATCACACTGGAAATACCCTTTTATATTGAATATAATCACACAGGATGTACTCTTTTATAAAAAATATACTCCCTCTAAAAGTACTTCTTTATTTTGAATATAATCACACAGGAAGTACACTTTTATAAAAATTATACTCCCTCTCAATGTACTCTTTTATATTGAATATAATCACACAGGAAGTACTCTTTTATAAAAAATATACTCCCTCTCAAAGTACTCCTTTATATTGAATATAATCACACAGGAAGTACACATTTATAAAAATTATACTCCCTCTCAAAGTACTCTTTTATATTGAATATAATCACAAAGGAAGTACTCTTTTATAAGAAATATACTCCCTCTCCAAGTACTCTTTTAGATTGAATATAATCACACAGGAAGTACTCTTTTATATAAAATATACTCCCTCTCAAAGTACTCTTTTATATTGAATATAATCACCGTGGAAATACTCTTACATATTGAATATAATCACACAGGATGTACTCTTTTATAAAAAATATACTCCCTCTCAAAGTCCTCCTTTATGTTGAATATAATCACACAGGAATTACACTTTTATAAAAAATATACTCCCTCTCAAAGTACTCTTTTATATTGAATATAATCACAAAGGAAGTACTCTTTTATAGGAAATACACTCCCTCCCAAAGTACTCTTTTATATTGAATATAATCACACAGGAAGTACTCTTTTATAAAAAATATACTCCCTCTCCAAGTACTCTTTTATATTGAATATAATCACACTGGAAATACCCTTTTATATTGAATATAATCGCACAGGAAGTACTCTTTTATAAAAAATATACTCCCTCTCATAGTACTTTTTTATATTGAATATAATCACACAGGAACTACTCTTTTATCAAAAATATACTCCCTCTCCAAGTACTCTTTTATATTGAATATAATCACACAGGAAGTACTCTTTTATAAAAAATATCCTCCCTCTCCAAGTACTCTTTTACATTGAATATAATCACAAAGGAAGTACTCTTTTATAAGAAATATACTCCCTCTCCAAGTACTCTTTTATATTGAATATAATCACACAGGAAGTACTCTTTATAAAAAAAATACTCCCTCTCCAGGTACTCTTTTATATTGAATATAATCACACAGGAAGTACTCTTTTATAAAAAATATACTCCCTCTCCAAGTACTCTTTTATATTGAATATAATCACACAGGAAGTACTCGTTTATAAAAAATATACTCCCTCTCAAAGTACTCTTTTATATTGAATATAATCACACAGGAAGTACTCTTTTATAAAAAATATACTCCCTCTCAATGTACTCTTTTATATTGAATATAATCAAACAGGAAGTACTCTTTTATGAAAAAATATACTCCCTCTCCAAGTACTCTTTTATATTGAATATAATCACCCTGGAAATACCCTTTTATATTGAATATAATCACACAGGATGTACTCTTTTATAAAAAATATACTCCCTCTCAAAGTACTCCTTTATATTGAATATAATCACACAGGAAGTACACTTTTATAAAAATTATACTCCATCTCAAAGTACTCTTTTATATTGAATATAATCACACAGGAAGTACTCCTTAAAAAAAAATACTCCCTTTCCAAGTACTCTTTTATATTGAATATAATCACTTTGGAAGTACTGGTTAATATTGAATATAATCACACAGGAAGTACTCATTTGTATTGAATATAATCACACAGGAAGTACTCTTTTATAAAAAATATACTCCCTCTCAAAGTACTCTTTGATATTGAATATAATCACCGTGGAAACACTCTTACATATTGAATATAATCACACAGGACGTACTCTTTTATAAAAAATATACTCCCTCTCAAAGTACTCCTTTATATTGAATATAATCACACAGGAATTACACTTTTATAAAAAATATACTCCCTCTCAAAGTACTCTTTTATATTGAATATAATCACACAGGAAGTACTCTTTAATAAAAAATATACTCCCTCTCAAAGTACTCCTTTATATTGAATATAATCACACAGGAATTACACTTTTATAAAAAATATACTCCCTCTCAAAGTACTCTTTTATATCGAATATAATCACAAAGGAAGTACTCTTTTATAAGAAATATACTCCCTGTCAAAGTACTCTTTTATATTGATTATAATCACACAGGAAGTACTCTTTTATAAAAAATATACTCCCTCTCCAAGTTATCTTTTATATAGAATATAATCACACTGGAATACCCTTTTATATTGAATATAATCGCACAGGAAGTACTCTTTTATAAAAAATATACTCCCTCTCAAGGTACTTTTTTATATTGAATATAATCACACAGGAACTACTATTTTATAAAAAATATACTCCCTCTCAAAGTACTCTTTTATATTGAATATAATCACACAGGAAGTACTCTTTTATAAAAAATATACTCCCTCTCCAAGTATTCTTTTATATTGAATATAATCACACTGGAAATACCCTTTTATATTGAATATAATCACACAGGAAGTACTCTTTTATAAAAAATATACTCCCTCTCAAAGTACTCCTTTATATTGAATATAATCACACAGGAAGTACACTTTTATAAAAATTATACTCCCTCTCAAAGTACTCTTTTATATTGAATATAATCACAAAGGAAGTACTCTTTTATAAAAAATATACTCCCTCTCCAAGTACTCTTTTATATTGAATATAATCACACAGGAAGTACTCCTTTATAAAAAAAATACTCCCTCTCCAAGTACTATTTTATATTGAATATAATCACTTTGGAAGTACTGGTTAATATTGAATATAATCACACAGGAAGTACTCATTTTTATTGAATATAATCACACAGGAAGTACTCTTTTATAAAAAATATACTCCATCTCCAATTACTCATTTATATTGAATATAATCACACTGGAAATACCGTTTTATATTGAATATAATCACACAGGAAATACTCTTTTAAAAAAATATACTCCCTCTCATAGTACTTTTTTATATTGAATATAATCACACAGGAACTACTCTTTTATAAAAAATATACTCCCTCTCAAAGTACTCTTTTATATTGAATATAATCACACAGGAAGTACTCTTTTATAAAAAATATACTCCCTCTCCAAGTACTCTTTTATATTGAATATAATCACAAAGGAAGTACTCTTTTATAGGAAATATACTCCCTCTCCAAGTACTCTTTTATATTGAATATAATCACACAGGAAGTACTCCTTTATAAAAAAAATCCTCCCTCTCCAAGTACTCTTTTATATTGAATATAATCACACAGGAAGTACTCTTTTATAAAAAATATACTCCCTCTCCAAGTACTCTTTTATATTGAATATAATCACACTGGAAATACCCTTTTATATTGAATATAATCACACAGGAAATACTCTTTTATAAAAAATATACTCCCTATCAAAGTACTCCTTTATATTGAATATAATCACACAGGAATTACACTTTTATAAAAATTATATTCCCTCTCAAAGTACTCTTTTATATTGAATATAATCACACAGGAAGTACTCCTTTATAAAAAAAATACTCCCTCTCCAAGTACTCTTTTATATTGAATATAATCACACAGGAAGTACTCTTTAATAAAAAATATACTCCCTCTCAAAGTACTCTTTTATATTGAATATAATCACACAGGAAGTACTCGTTTATAAGAAATATACTCCCTCTCAAAGTAATCTTTTATATTGAATATAATCAAACAGGAAGTACTCTTTTATAAAAAATATACTCCCTCTCCAATTACTCTTTTATATTGAATAAAATCACACTGGAAATACCGTTTTATATTGAATATAATACCACAGGAAGTACTCTTTTATAAAAAATATACTCCCTCTCATACTAAATTTTTATATTGAATATAATCACACAGGAACTACTCTTTTATAAAAAATATACTCCCTCTCCAAGTACTCTTTTATATTGAATATAATCACACAGGAAGTACTCTTTTATAAAAAATATACTCCCTCTCCAAGTACTCTTTTTGATTGAATATAATCACACTGGAAATACCCTTTTATATTGAATATAATCACACAGGAAGTACTCTTTTATAAAAAATATACTCCCTCTCAAAGTACTCCTTTATATTGAATATAATCACACAGGAAGTACACTTTTATAAAAATTATACTCCCTCTCAAAGTACACTTTTATATTGAATATAATCACACAGGAAGTACTCTTTTATAAAAAATATACTCCCTCTCAAAGTACTCCTTTATATTGAATATAATCAGACAGGAAGTACACTTTTATAAAAATTATACTCCCTCTCAAAGTACTCTTTTATATTGAATATAATCACAAAGGAAGTACTCTTCTATAAGAAATATACTCCCTCTCCAAGTACTCTTTTATATCGAATATAATCACACAGGAGGTACTCTTTTATAAAAAATATACTCCCTCTGAAAGTACTGTTCTATATTGAATATAATCACCGTGGAAATACTCTTACATATTGAATATAATCACACAGGATGTACTCTTTTATAAAAAATACACTCCCTCTCAAACTACTCCTTTATACTGAATATAATCACACAGGAATTACACTTTTATAAAAAATATACTCACTCTCAAAGTACTCTTTTATATTGAATATAATCACAAAGGAAGTACTCTTTTATAAGAAATATACTCCCTCTCATAGTACTCTTTTATATTGAATATAATCACACAGGAATTACTCTTTCAAAAAAAATATACTCCCTCTCCAAGTACTCTTTTATATTGAATATAATCACACTGGAAATACCCTTTTATATTGAATATATTCGCACAGGAAGTACTCTTTTATAAAAAATATACTCCCTCTCATAGTACTTTTTTATATTGAATATAATCACACAGGATCTACTCTTTAATAAAAAATATACTCCCTCTCAAATTACTCTTCTATATTGAATATAATCACACAGGAAGTACTCTTTTATAAAAAATATACTCCCTCTCCAAGTACTCTTTTATATTGAATATAATCACACTGGAAATACCCTTTTATATTGAATATAATCACACAGGAAGTACTCTTTTATAAAAAATATACTCCCTCTCAAAGCACTCTTTTATATTGAATATAATCACACAGGAAGTACTCTTTTATAGAAAATATACTACCTCTCCAACTACTCTTTAATATTGAATATAATCACACTGGATATACCCTTTTATATTGAATATAATCACACAGGAAGTAATCTTTTATAAAAAATATACTCCCTCTCAAAGTACTCTTTTATATTGAATATAATCACACAGGAAGTACTCTTTTATAAAAAATATACTCCCTCTCGAAGTACTCTTTTATATTGAATATAATCACACTGGAAATACCCTTTTATATTGAATATAATCACACAGGAAGTACTCTTTTATAAAAAATATACTCCCTCTCATAGTACTTTTTTATGTTGAATATAATCACACAGGAACTACTCTTTTATAAAAAATATACTCCCTCTCAAAGTACTCTTTTATATTGAATATAATCACACAGGAAGTACTCTTTTACAAAAAATATCCTCCCTCTCCAAGTACTTTTTATATTGAATATAATCACAAAGGAAGTACTCTTTTATAAGAAATATACTCCCTCTCCAAGTACTCTTTTATATTGAATATAATCACACAGGAAGTACTCTTTTATAAAAAATATACTCCCTCTCCAAGTACTCTTTTATATTGAATATAATCACACAGGAAGTACTCGTTTATAAAAAATATACTCCCTCTCAAAGTACTCTTTTATATTGAATATAATCACAAAGGAAGTACTCTTTTATAAGAAATATACTCCCTCTCCAAGTACTCTTTTATATTGAATATAATCACACAGGAAGTACTCTTTTATAAAAAATATACTCCCTCTCAAAGTACTCTTTTATATTGAATATAATCACCGTGGAAATACTCTTACATATTGAATATAATCACACAGGATGTACTCTTTTATAAAAAATATACTCCCTCTCAAAGTACTCCTTTATATTGAATATAATCACACAGGAATTACACTTTTATAAAAAATATACTCCCTCTCAATGTACTCTTTTATATTGAATATAATCACAAAGGAAGTACTCTTTTATAAGAAATATACTCCCTCTCAAAGTACTCTTTTATATTGAATATAAGCACACAGGAAGTACTCTTTTATAAAAAATATACTCCCTCTCCAAGTACTCTTTTATATTGAATATAATCACACAGGAAGTACTCTTTTATAAAAAATATACTCCCTCTCCAAGTACTCTTTTATATTGAATATAATCACACTGGAAATACCATTTTATATTGAATATAATCACACAGGAAGTACTCTTTTATAAAAAATATACTCCCTCTCAAAGTACTCCTTTATATTGTATATAATCACACAGGAACTACACTTTTAATAAAATTATACTCCCTCTCAAAGTACTCTTTTATATTGAATATAATCACACAGGAAGTACTCTTTTATAAAAAATATACTCCCTCTCAAAGTACTCCTTTATATTGAATATAGTCACACAGGAATTACACTTTTATAAAAATTTTACTCCCTCTCAAAGTACTCCTTTTTATTGAATATAATCACAAAGGAAGTACTGTTTTATAAGAAATATACTCCCTCTTCAAGTACTCTTTTATATTGAATATAATCACACAGGAAGTACTCTTTTCTAAAAAATATACTCCCTCTCAAAATACTCTTTTATATTGAATATAATCACCGTGGAAATACTCTTACATATTGAATATAATCACACAGGATGTACTCTTTTATAAAAAATATACTCCCTCTCAAAGTACTCCTTTATATTGAATATAATCACACAGGATTTACACTTTTATAAAAAATATACTCCCTCTCAAATTACTGTTTTATATTGAATATAATCACAAAGGAAATACTCTTTTATAAGAAATACACTCCCTCTCAAAGTACTCTTTTATATTGAATATAATCACACAGGAAGTACTCTTTTATAAAAAATATACTCCCTCTCCAAGTACTCTTTTATATTGAATATAATCACACTGGAAATACCCTTTTATATTGAATATAATCACACAGGAAGTACTCTTTTATAAAAAATATACTCCCTCTCATAGTACTTTTTTATGTTGAATATAATCACACAGGAACTACTCTTTTATAAAAAATATACTCCCTCTCAAAGTACTCTTTTATATTGAATATAATCACACAGGAAGTACTCTTTTATAAAAAATATCCTCCCTCTCCAAGTACTTTTTATATTGAATATAATCACAAAGGAAGTACTCTTTTATAAGAAATATACTCCCTCTCCTAGTACTCTTTTATATTGAATATAATCACACAGGAAATACTCTTTTATAAAAAATATACTCCCTCTCCAAGTACTCTTTTATATTGAATATAATCACACAGGAAGTACTCGTTTATAAAAAATATACTCCCTCTCAAAGTACTCTTTTATATTGAATATAATCACACAGTAAGTTCACTTTGATAAAAAATATACTCCCTCTCAAAGTACTCTTTTATATTGAATATAATCAAACAGGAAGTTCTGTTTTATTAAAAAATATACTCCCTCTCCAAGTACTCTTTTATATTGAATATAATCACACTGGAAATACCCTTTTATATTGAATATAATCACACAGGAAGTACTCTTTTATAAAAATATACTCCCTCTCAAAGTACTCCTTTATATTGAATATAATCACACAGGAATTACACTTTTATAAAAATTATACTCCCTCTCAAAGTACTCTTTTATATTGAATATAATCACACAGGAAGTACTCCTTTATAAAAAAATACTCCCTTTCCAAGTACTCTTTTATATTGAATATAATCACTTTGGAAGTACTGGTTAATATTGAATATAATCACACAGGAAGAACTCATTTGTATTGAATATAATCACACAGGAAGTACTCTTTTATAAAAAATATACTCCCTCTCCAATTACTCTTTATATTGATTATAATCACACTGGAAATACCGTTTTATATTGAATATAATACCACAGGAAGTACTCTTTTATAAAAAATATACTCCCTCTCATACTACATTTTTATATTGAATATAATCACACAGGAACTACTCTTTTATAAAAAATATACTCCCTCTCAAAGTACTCTTTTATATTGAATATAATCACACAGGAAGTACTCTTTTATAAAAAATACACTCCCTCTCAAAGTACTCCTTTATATTGAATATAATCACACAGGAATTACTCTTTTATAAAAAATATACTCCCTCTCAAAGTACTCTTTTATATCGAATATAATCACAAAGGAAGTACTCTTTTATAAGAAATATACTCCCTCTCAAAGTACTCTTTTATATTGAATATAATCACACAGGAAGTACTCTTTTATAAAAAATATACTCCCTCACCAAGTACTCTTTTATATAGAATATAATCACACTGGAATACCCTTTTATATTGAATATAATCGCACAGGAAGTACTCTTTTATAAAAAATATACTCCCTCTCATGGTACTTTTTTATATTGAATATAATCACACAGGAACTACTCTTTTATAAAAAATATACTCCCTCTCAAAGTACTCTTTTATGTTGAATATAATCACACAGGAAGTACTCTTTTATAAAAAATATACTCCCTCTCCAAGTACTCTTTTATATTGAATATAATCAAACTGGAAATACCCTTTTATATTGAATATAATCACACAGGAAGTACTCTTTTATAAAAAATATACTCCCTCTCAAAGCACTCTTTTATATTGAATATAATCACACAGGAAGTACTCTTTTATAGAAAATATACTACCTCTCCAACTACTCTTTAATATTGAATATAATCACACTGGATATACCCTTTTATATTGAATATAATCACACAGGAAGTAATCTTTTATAAAAAATATACTCCCTCTCAAAGTACTCTTTTATATTGAATATAATCACACAGGAAGTACTCTTTTATAAAAAATATACTCCCTCTCGAAGTACTCTTTTATATTGAATATAATCACACTGGAAATACCCTTTTATATTGAATATAATCACACAGGAAGTACTCTTTTATAAAAAATATACTCCCTCTCATAGTACTTTTTTATGTTGAATATAATCACACAGGAACTACTCTTTTATAAAAAATATACTCCCTCTCAAAGTACTCTTTTATATTGAATATAATCACACAGGAAGTACTCTTTTACAAAAAATATCCTCCCTCTCCAAGTACTTTTTATATTGAATATAATCACAAAGGAAGTACTCTTTTATAAGAAATATACTCCCTCTCCAAGTACTCTTTTATATTGAATATAATCACACAGGAAGTACTCTTTTATAAAAAATATACTCCCTCTCCAAGTACTCTTTTATATTGAATATAATCACACAGGAAGTACTCGTTTATAAAAAATATACTCCCTCTCAAAGTACTCTTTTATATTGAATATAATCACCGTGGAAATACTCTTACATATTGAATATAATCACACAGGATGTACTCTTTTATAAAAAATATACTCCCTCTCAAAGTACTCCTTTATATTGAATATAATCACACAGGAATTACACTTTTATAAAAAATATACTCCCTCTCAATGTACTCTTTTATATTGAATATAATCACAAAGGAAGTACTCTTTTATAAGAAATATACTCCCTCTCAAAGTACTCTTTTATATTGAATATAAGCACACAGGAAGTACTCTTTTATAAAAAATATACTCCCTCTCCAAGTACTCTTTTATATTGAATATAATCACACAGGAAGTACTCTTTTATAAAAAATATACTCCCTCTCCAAGTACTCTTTTATATTGAATATAATCACACTGGAAATACCATTTTATATTGAATATAATCACACAGGAAGTACTCTTTTATAAAAAATATACTCCCTCTCAAAGTACTCCTTTATATTGTATATAATCACACAGGAACTACACTTTTAATAAAATTATACTCCCTCTCAAAGTACTCTTTTATATTGAATATAATCACACAGGAAGTACTCTTTTATAAAAAATATACTCCCTCTCAAAGTACTCCTTTATATTGAATATAGTCACACAGGAATTACACTTTTATAAAAATTTTACTCCCTCTCAAAGTACTCCTTTTTATTGAATATAATCACAAAGGAAGTACTGTTTTATAAGAAATATACTCCCTCTTCAAGTACTCTTTTATATTGAATATAATCACACAGGAAGTACTCTTTTCTAAAAAATATACTCCCTCTCAAAATACTCTTTTATATTGAATATAATCACCGTGGAAATACTCTTACATATTGAATATAATCACACAGGATGTACTCTTTTATAAAAAATATACTCCCTCTCAAAGTACTCCTTTATATTGAATATAATCACACAGGATTTACACTTTTATAAAAAATATACTCCCTCTCAAATTACTGTTTTATATTGAATATAATCACAAAGGAAATACTCTTTTATAAGAAATACACTCCCTCTCAAAGTACTCTTTTATATTGAATATAATCACACAGGAAGTACTCTTTTATAAAAAATATACTCCCTCTCCAAGTACTCTTTTATATTGAATATAATCACACTGGAAATACCCTTTTATATTGAATATAATCACACAGGAAGTACTCTTTTATAAAAAATATACTCCCTCTCATAGTACTTTTTTATGTTGAATATAATCACACAGGAACTACTCTTTTATAAAAAATATACTCCCTCTCAAAGTACTCTTTTATATTGAATATAATCACACAGGAAGTACTCTTTTATAAAAAATATCCTCCCTCTCCAAGTACTTTTTATATTGAATATAATCACAAAGGAAGTACTCTTTTATAAGAAATATACTCCCTCTCCAAGTACTCTTTTATATTGAATATAATCACACAGGAAATACTCTTTTATAAAAAATATACTCCCTCTCCAAGTACTCTTTTATATTGAATATAATCACACAGGAAGTACTCGTTTATAAAAAATATACTCCCTCTCAAAGTACTCTTTTATATTGAATATAATCACACAGTAAGTTCACTTTGATAAAAAATATACTCCCTCTCAAAGTACTCTTTTATATTGAATATAATCAAACAGGAAGTTCTGTTTTATTAAAAAATATACTCCCTCTCCAAGTACTCTTTTATATTGAATATAATCACACTGGAAATACCCTTTTATATTGAATATAATCACACAGGAAGTACTCTTTTATAAAAAATATACTCCCTCTCAAAGTACTCCTTTATATTGAATATAATCACACAGGAATTACACTTTTATAAAAATTATACTCCCTCTCAAAGTACTCTTTTATATTGAATATAATCACACAGGAAGTACTCCTTTATAAAAAAATACTCCCTTTCCAAGTACTCTTTTATATTGAATATAATCACTTTGGAAGTACTGGTTAATATTGAATATAATCACACAGGAAGAACTCATTTGTATTGAATATAATCACACAGGAAGTACTCTTTTATAAAAAATATACTCCCTCTCCAATTACTCTTTATATTGATTATAATCACACTGGAAATACCGTTTTATATTGAATATAATACCACAGGAAGTACTCTTTTATAAAAAATATACTCCCTCTCATACTACATTTTTATATTGAATATAATCACACAGGAACTACTCTTTTATAAAAAATATACTCCCTCTCAAAGTACTCTTTTATATTGAATATAATCACACAGGAAGTACTCTTTTATAAAAAATACACTCCCTCTCAAAGTACTCCTTTATATTGAATATAATCACACAGGAATTACTCTTTTATAAAAAATATACTCCCTCTCAAAGTACTCTTTTATATCGAATATAATCACAAAGGAAGTACTCTTTTATAAGAAATATACTCCCTCTCAAAGTACTCTTTTATTTTGAATATAATCACACAGGAAGTACTCTTTTATAAAAAATATACTCCCTCACCAAGTACTCTTTTATATAGAATATAATCACACTGGAATACCCTTTTATATTGAATATAATCGCACAGGAAGTACTCTTTTATAAAAAATATACTCCCTCTCATGGTACTTTTTTATATTGAATATAATCACACAGGAACTACTCTTTTATAAAAAATATACTCCCTCTCAAAGTACTCTTTTATGTTGAATATAATCACACAGGAAGTACTCTTTTATAAAAAATATACTCCCTCTCCAAGTACTCTTTTATATTGAATATAATCACACTGGAAATACCCTTTTATATTGAATATAATCACACAGGAAGTACTCTTTTATAAAAAATATACTCCCTCTCAAAGTACTCCTTTATATTGAATATAATCACACAGGAAGTACACTTTTATAAAAATTATACTCCCTCTCAAAGTACTCTTTTATATTGAATATAATCACAAAGGAAGTACTCTTTTATAAAAAATATACTCCCTCTCCAAGTACTCTTTTATATTGAATATAATCACACAGGAAGTACTCCTTTATAAAAAAAATACTCCCTCTCCAAGTACTATTTTATATTGAATATAATCACTTTGGAAGTACTGGTTGATATTGAATATAATCACACAGGAAGTACTCATTTTTATTGAATATAATCACACAGAAAGTACTCTTTTATAAAAAATATACTCCCTCTCCAATTACTCATTTATATTGAATATAATCACACTGGAAATACCGTTTTATATTGAATATAATCACACAGGAAATTCTCTTTTAAAAAAAATATACTCCCTCTCATAGTACTTTTTTATATTGAATATAATCACACAGGAACTAATCTTTTATAAAAAATATACTCCCTCTCAAACTACTCTTTTATATTGAATATAATCACACAGGAAGTACTCTTTTATAAAAAATATACTCCCTCTCCAAGTACTCTTTTATATTGAATATAATCACAAAGAAAGTATTCTTTTATAGGAAATATACTCCCTCTCCAAGTACTCTTATATATTGAATATAATCACACAGGAAGTACTCCTTTATAAAAAAAATACTCCCTCTCCAAGTACTCTTTTATATTGAATATAATCACACAGGAAGTACTCTTTTATAAAAAATATACTCCTCTCCAAGTACTCTTTTATATTGAATATAATCACACAGGAAGTACTCGTTTATAAAAAATATACTCCCTCTCAAAGTACTCTTTTATATTGAATATAATCAAACAGGAAGTTCTGTTTTATTAAAAAATATACTCCCTCTCCAAGTACTCTTTTATATTGAATATAATCACACTGGAAATACCCTTTTATATTGAATATAATCACACAGGAAGTACTCTTTTATAAAAAATATACTCCCTCTCAAAGTACTCCTTTATATTGAATATAATCACACAGGAATTACACTTTTATAAAAATTATACTCCCTCTCAAAGTACTCTTTTATATTGAATATAATCACACAGGAAGTACTCCTTTATAAAAAAATACTCCCTTTCCAAGTACTCTTTTATATTGAATATAATCACTTTGGAAGTACTGGTTAATATTGAATATAATCACACAGGAAGAACTCATTTGTATTGAATATAATCACACAGGAAGTACTCTTTTATAAAAAATATACTCCCTCTCCAATTACTCTTTATATTGATTATAATCACACTGGAAATACCGTTTTATATTGAATATAATACCACAGGAAGTACTCTTTTATAAAAAATATACTCCCTCTCATACTACATTTTTATATTGAATATAATCACACAGGAACTACTCTTTTATAAAAAATATACTCCCTCTCAAAGTACTCTTTTATATTGAATATAATCACACAGGAAGTACTCTTTTATAAAAAATACACTCCCTCTCAAAGTACTCCTTTATATTGAATATAATCACACAGGAATTACTCTTTTATAAAAAATATACTCCCTCTCAAAGTACTCTTTTATATCGAATATAATCACAAAGGAAGTACTCTTTTATAAGAAATATACTCCCTCTCAAAGTACTCTTTTATATTGAATATAATCACACAGGAAGTACTCTTTTATAAAAAATATACTCCCTCACCAAGTACTCTTTTATATAGAATATAATCACACTGGAATACCCTTTTATATTGAATATAATCGCACAGGAAGTACTCTTTTATAAAAAATATACTCCCTCTCATGGTACTTTTTTATATTGAATATAATCACACAGGAACTACTCTTTTATAAAAAATATACTCCCTCTCAAAGTACTCTTTTATGTTGAATATAATCACACAGGAAGTACTCTTTTATAAAAAATATACTCCCTCTCCAAGTACTCTTTTATATTGAATATAATCACACTGGAAATACCCTTTTATATTGAATATAATCACACAGGAAGTACTCTTTTATAAAAAATATACTCCCTCTCAAAGTACTCCTTTATATTGAATATAATCACACAGGAAGTACACTTTTATAAAAATTATACTCCCTCTCAAAGTACTCTTTTATATTGAATATAATCACAAAGGAAGTACTCTTTTATAAAAAATATACTCCCTCTCCAAGTACTCTTTTATATTGAATATAATCACACAGGAAGTACTCCTTTATAAAAAAAATACTCCCTCTCCAAGTACTATTTTATATTGAATATAATCACTTTGGAAGTACTGGTTGATATTGAATATAATCACACAGGAAGTACTCATTTTTATTGAATATAATCACACAGGAAGTACTCTTTTATAAAAAATATACTCCCTCTCCAATTACTCATTTATATTGAATATAATCACACTGGAAATACCGTTTTATATTGAATATAATCACACAGGAAATACTCTTTTAAAAAAAATATACTCCCTCTCATAGTACTTTTTTATATTGAATATAATCACACAGGAACTACTCTTTTATAAAAAATATACTCCCTCTCAAACTACTCTTTTATATTGAATATAATCACACAGGAAGTACTCTTTTATAAAAAATATACTCCCTCTCCAAGTACTCTTTTATATTGAATATAATCACAAAGGAAGTATTCTTTTATAGGAAATATACTCCCTCTCCAAGTACTCTTATATATTGAATATAATCACACAGGAAGTACTCCTTTATAAAAAAAATACTCCCTCTCCAAGTACTCTTTTATATTGAATATAATCACACAGGAAGTACTCTTTTATAAAAAATATACTCCTCTCCAAGTACTCTTTTATATTGAATATAATCACACAGGAAGTACTCGTTTATAAAAAATATACTCCCTCTCAAAGTACTCTTTTATATTGAATATAATCACACAGGAAGTACTCGTTTATAAAAAATATACTCCCTCTCCAATTACTCTTTTACATTGAATATAATCACACAGTAAGTACTCTTTTATAAAAAATATACTCCCTCTCAAAGTACTCTTTTATATTGAATATAATCACACAGGAAGTACTCTTTTATTAAAAAATATACTCCCTCTCCAAGTACTCTTTTATACTGAATATAATCACACTGGAAAAACCCTTTTATATTGAATATAATCATACGGGAAGTACTCTTTTATAAAAAATATACTCCCTCTCAAAGTACTCCTTTATATTGAATATAATCACACAGGAAGTACACTTTTATAAAAATTATACTCCCTCTCAAAGTACTCTTTTATATTGAATATAATCACACAGGAAGTACTCCTTTATAAAAAAAATTCTCCCTTTCCAAGTACTCTTTTATATTGAATATAATCACTTTGGACGTACTGGTTAATTTTGAATATAATCACACAGGGAGTACTCATTTGTATTGAATATAAACACAAAGGAAGTACTCTTTTATAAAAAATATCCTCCCTCTCCAAGTACTTTTTATATTGAATATAATCACAAAGGAAGTACTCTTTTATAAGAAATATACTCCCTCTCCTAGTACTCTTTTATATTGAATATAATCACACAGGAAATACTCTTTTATAAAAATTATACTCCCTCTCAAAGTACTCTTATATATTGAATATAATCACACAGGAAGTACTCCTTTATAAAAAAAATACTCCCTCTCCAAGTACTCTTTTATATTGAATATAATCACACAGGAAGTACTCTTTTATAAAAAATATACTCCTCTCCAAGTACTCTTTTATATTGAATATAATCACACAGGAAGTACTCGTTTATAAAAAATATACTCCCTCTCAAAGTACTCTTTTATATTGAATATAATCACACAGGAAGTACTCGTTTATAAAAAATATACTCCCTCTCCAATTACTCTTTTACATTGAATATAATCACACAGTAAGTACTCTTTTATAAAAAATATACTCCCTCTCAAAGTACTCTTTTATATTGAATATAATCACACAGGAAGTACTCTTTTATTAAAAAATATACTCCCTCTCCAAGTACTCTTTTATACTGAATATAATCACACTGGAAAAACCCTTTTATATTGAATATAATCATACGGGAAGTACTCTTTTATAAAAAATATACTCCCTCTCAAAGTACTCCTTTATATTGAATATAATCACACAGGAAGTACACTTTTATAAAAATTATACTCCCTCTCAAAGTACTCTTTTATATTGAATATAATCACACAGGAAGTACTCCTTTATAAAAAAAATTCTCCCTTTCCAAGTACTCTTTTATATTGAATATAATCACTTTGGACGTACTGGTTAATTTTGAATATAATCACACAGGGAGTACTCATTTGTATTGAATATAAACACAAAGGAAGTACTCTTTTATAAAAAATATCCTCCCTCTCCAAGTACTTTTTATATTGAATATAATCACAAAGGAAGTACTCTTTTATAAGAAATATACTCCCTCTCCTAGTACTCTTTTATATTGAATATAATCACACAGGAAATACTCTTTTATAAAAAATATACTCCCTCTCCAAGTACTCTTTTATATTGAATATAATCACACAGGAAGTACTCGTTTATAAAAAATATACTCCCTCTCAAAGTACTCTTTTATATTGAATATAATCACACAGTAAGTTCACTTTGATAAAAAATATACTCCCTCTCAAAGTACTCTTTTATATTGAATATAATCAAACAGGAAGTTCTGTTTTATTAAAAAATATACTCCCTCTCCAAGTACTCTTTTATATTGAATATAATCACACTGGAAATACCCTTTTATATTGAATATAATCACACAGGAAGTACTCTTTTATAAAAATATACTCCCTCTCAAAGTACTCCTTTATATTGAATATAATCACACAGGAATTACACTTTTATAAAAATTATACTCCCTCTCAAAGTACTCTTTTATATTGAATATAATCACACAGGAAGTACTCCTTTATAAAAAAATACTCCCTTTCCAAGTACTCTTTTATATTGAATATAATCACTTTGGAAGTACTGGTTAATATTGAATATAATCACACAGGAAGAACTCATTTGTATTGAATATAATCACACAGGAAGTACTCTTTTATAAAAAATATACTCCCTCTCCAATTACTCTTTATATTGATTATAATCACACTGGAAATACCGTTTTATATTGAATATAATACCACAGGAAGTACTCTTTTATAAAAAATATACTCCCTCTCATACTACATTTTTATATTGAATATAATCACACAGGAACTACTCTTTTATAAAAAATATACTCCCTCTCAAAGTACTCTTTTATATTGAATATAATCACACAGGAAGTACTCTTTTATAAAAAATACACTCCCTCTCAAAGTACTCCTTTATATTGAATATAATCACACAGGAATTACTCTTTTATAAAAAATATACTCCCTCTCAAAGTACTCTTTTATATCGAATATAATCACAAAGGAAGTACTCTTTTATAAGAAATATACTCCCTCTCAAAGTACTCTTTTATATTGAATATAATCACACAGGAAGTACTCTTTTATAAAAAATATACTCCCTCACCAAGTACTCTTTTATATAGAATATAATCACACTGGAATACCCTTTTATATTGAATATAATCGCACAGGAAGTACTCTTTTATAAAAAATATACTCCCTCTCATGGTACTTTTTTATATTGAATATAATCACACAGGAACTACTCTTTTATAAAAAATATACTCCCTCTCAAAGTACTCTTTTATGTTGAATATAATCACACAGGAAGTACTCTTTTATAAAAAATATACTCCCTCTCCAAGTACTCTTTTATATTGAATATAATCAAACTGGAAATACCCTTTTATATTGAATATAATCACACAGGAAGTACTCTTTTATAAAAAATATACTCCCTCTCAAAGCACTCTTTTATATTGAATATAATCACACAGGAAGTACTCTTTTATAGAAAATATACTACCTCTCCAACTACTCTTTAATATTGAATATAATCACACTGGATATACCCTTTTATATTGAATATAATCACACAGGAAGTAATCTTTTATAAAAAATATACTCCCTCTCAAAGTACTCTTTTATATTGAATATAATCACACAGGAAGTACTCTTTTATAAAAAATATACTCCCTCTCGAAGTACTCTTTTATATTGAATATAATCACACTGGAAATACCCTTTTATATTGAATATAATCACACAGGAAGTACTCTTTTATAAAAAATATACTCCCTCTCATAGTACTTTTTTATGTTGAATATAATCACACAGGAACTACTCTTTTATAAAAAATATACTCCCTCTCAAAGTACTCTTTTATATTGAATATAATCACACAGGAAGTACTCTTTTACAAAAAATATCCTCCCTCTCCAAGTACTTTTTATATTGAATATAATCACAAAGGAAGTACTCTTTTATAAGAAATATACTCCCTCTCCAAGTACTCTTTTATATTGAATATAATCACACAGGAAGTACTCTTTTATAAAAAATATACTCCCTCTCCAAGTACTCTTTTATATTGAATATAATCACACAGGAAGTACTCGTTTATAAAAAATATACTCCCTCTCAAAGTACTCTTTTATATTGAATATAATCACCGTGGAAATACTCTTACATATTGAATATAATCACACAGGATGTACTCTTTTATAAAAAATATACTCCCTCTCAAAGTACTCCTTTATATTGAATATAATCACACAGGAATTACACTTTTATAAAAAATATACTCCCTCTCAATGTACTCTTTTATATTGAATATAATCACAAAGGAAGTACTCTTTTATAAGAAATATACTCCCTCTCAAAGTACTCTTTTATATTGAATATAAGCACACAGGAAGTACTCTTTTATAAAAAATATACTCCCTCTCCAAGTACTCTTTTATATTGAATATAATCACACAGGAAGTACTCTTTTATAAAAAATATACTCCCTCTCCAAGTACTCTTTTATATTGAATATAATCACACTGGAAATACCATTTTATATTGAATATAATCACACAGGAAGTACTCTTTTATAAAAAATATACTCCCTCTCAAAGTACTCCTTTATATTGTATATAATCACACAGGAACTACACTTTTAATAAAATTATACTCCCTCTCAAAGTACTCTTTTATATTGAATATAATCACACAGGAAGTACTCTTTTATAAAAAATATACTCCCTCTCAAAGTACTCCTTTATATTGAATATAGTCACACAGGAATTACACTTTTATAAAAATTTTACTCCCTCTCAAAATACTCCTTTTTATTGAATATAATCACAAAGGAAGTACTGTTTTATAAGAAATATACTCCCTCTTCAAGTACTCTTTTATATTGAATATAATCACACAGGAAGTACTCTTTTCTAAAAAATATACTCCCTCTCAAAATACTCTTTTATATTGAATATAATCACCGTGGAAATACTCTTACATATTGAATATAATCACACAGGATGTACTCTTTTATAAAAAATATACTCCCTCTCAAAGTACTCCTTTATATTGAATATAATCACACAGGATTTACACTTTTATAAAAAATATACTCCCTCTCAAATTACTGTTTTATATTGAATATAATCACAAAGGAAATACTCTTTTATAAGAAATACACTCCCTCTCAAAGTACTCTTTTATATTGAATATAATCACACAGGAAGTACTCTTTTATAAAAAATATACTCCCTCTCCAAGTACTCTTTTATATTGAATATAATCACACTGGAAATACCCTTTTATATTGAATATAATCACACAGGAAGTACTCTTTTATAAAAAATATACTCCCTCTCATAGTACTTTTTTATGTTGAATATAATCACACAGGAACTACTCTTTTATAAAAAATATACTCCCTCTCAAAGTACTCTTTTATATTGAATATAATCACACAGGAAGTACTCTTTTATAAAAAATATCCTCCCTCTCCAAGTACTTTTTATATTGAATATAATCACAAAGGAAGTACTCTTTTATAAGAAATATACTCCCTCTCCAAGTACTCTTTTATATTGAATATAATCACACAGGAAATACTCTTTTATAAAAAATATACTCCCTCTCCAAGTACTCTTTTATATTGAATATAATCACACAGGAAGTACTCGTTTATAAAAAATATACTCCCTCTCAAAGTACTCTTTTATATTGAATATAATCACACAGTAAGTTCACTTTGATAAAAAATATACTCCCTCTCAAAGTACTCTTTTATATTGAATATAATCAAACAGGAAGTTCTGTTTTATTAAAAAATATACTCCCTCTCCAAGTACTCTTTTATATTGAATATAATCACACTGGAAATACCCTTTTATATTGAATATAATCACACAGGAAGTACTCTTTTATAAAAAATATACTCCCTCTCAAAGTACTCCTTTATATTGAATATAATCACACAGGAATTACACTTTTATAAAAATTATACTCCCTCTCAAAGTACTCTTTTATATTGAATATAATCACACAGGAAGTACTCCTTTATAAAAAAATACTCCCTTTCCAAGTACTCTTTTATATTGAATATAATCACTTTGGAAGTACTGGTTAATATTGAATATAATCACACAGGAAGAACTCATTTGTATTGAATATAATCACACAGGAAGTACTCTTTTATAAAAAATATACTCCCTCTCCAATTACTCTTTATATTGATTATAATCACACTGGAAATACCGTTTTATATTGAATATAATACCACAGGAAGTACTCTTTTATAAAAAATATACTCCCTCTCATACTACATTTTTATATTGAATATAATCACACAGGAACTACTCTTTTATAAAAAATATACTCCCTCTCAAAGTACTCTTTTATATTGAATATAATCACACAGGAAGTACTCTTTTATAAAAAATACACTCCCTCTCAAAGTACTCCTTTATATTGAATATAATCACACAGGAATTACTCTTTTATAAAAAATATACTCCCTCTCAAAGTACTCTTTTATATCGAATATAATCACAAAGGAAGTACTCTTTTATAAGAAATATACTCCCTCTCAAAGTACTCTTTTATTTTGAATATAATCACACAGGAAGTACTCTTTTATAAAAAATATACTCCCTCACCAAGTACTCTTTTATATAGAATATAATCACACTGGAATACCCTTTTATATTGAATATAATCGCACAGGAAGTACTCTTTTATAAAAAATATACTCCCTCTCATGGTACTTTTTTATATTGAATATAATCACACAGGAACTACTCTTTTATAAAAAATATACTCCCTCTCAAAGTACTCTTTTATGTTGAATATAATCACACAGGAAGTACTCTTTTATAAAAAATATACTCCCTCTCCAAGTACTCTTTTATATTGAATATAATCACACTGGAAATACCCTTTTATATTGAATATAATCACACAGGAAGTACTCTTTTATAAAAAATATACTCCCTCTCAAAGTACTCCTTTATATTGAATATAATCACACAGGAAGTACACTTTTATAAAAATTATACTCCCTCTCAAAGTACTCTTTTATATTGAATATAATCACAAAGGAAGTACTCTTTTATAAAAAATATACTCCCTCTCCAAGTACTCTTTTATATTGAATATAATCACACAGGAAGTACTCCTTTATAAAAAAAATACTCCCTCTCCAAGTACTATTTTATATTGAATATAATCACTTTGGAAGTACTGGTTGATATTGAATATAATCACACAGGAAGTACTCATTTTTATTGAATATAATCACACAGAAAGTACTCTTTTATAAAAAATATACTCCCTCTCCAATTACTCATTTATATTGAATATAATCACACTGGAAATACCGTTTTATATTGAATATAATCACACAGGAAATTCTCTTTTAAAAAAAATATACTCCCTCTCATAGTACTTTTTTATATTGAATATAATCACACAGGAACTAATCTTTTATAAAAAATATACTCCCTCTCAAACTACTCTTTTATATTGAATATAATCACACAGGAAGTACTCTTTTATAAAAAATATACTCCCTCTCCAAGTACTCTTTTATATTGAATATAATCACAAAGAAAGTATTCTTTTATAGGAAATATACTCCCTCTCCAAGTACTCTTATATATTGAATATAATCACACAGGAAGTACTCCTTTATAAAAAAAATACTCCCTCTCCAAGTACTCTTTTATATTGAATATAATCACACAGGAAGTACTCTTTTATAAAAAATATACTCCTCTCCAAGTACTCTTTTATATTGAATATAATCACACAGGAAGTACTCGTTTATAAAAAATATACTCCCTCTCAAAGTACTCTTTTATATTGAATATAATCAAACAGGAAGTTCTGTTTTATTAAAAAATATACTCCCTCTCCAAGTACTCTTTTATATTGAATATAATCACACTGGAAATACCCTTTTATATTGAATATAATCACACAGGAAGTACTCTTTTATAAAAAATATACTCCCTCTCAAAGTACTCCTTTATATTGAATATAATCACACAGGAATTACACTTTTATAAAAATTATACTCCCTCTCAAAGTACTCTTTTATATTGAATATAATCACACAGGAAGTACTCCTTTATAAAAAAATACTCCCTTTCCAAGTACTCTTTTATATTGAATATAATCACTTTGGAAGTACTGGTTAATATTGAATATAATCACACAGGAAGAACTCATTTGTATTGAATATAATCACACAGGAAGTACTCTTTTATAAAAAATATACTCCCTCTCCAATTACTCTTTATATTGATTATAATCACACTGGAAATACCGTTTTATATTGAATATAATACCACAGGAAGTACTCTTTTATAAAAAATATACTCCCTCTCATACTACATTTTTATATTGAATATAATCACACAGGAACTACTCTTTTATAAAAAATATACTCCCTCTCAAAGTACTCTTTTATATTGAATATAATCACACAGGAAGTACTCTTTTATAAAAAATACACTCCCTCTCAAAGTACTCCTTTATATTGAATATAATCACACAGGAATTACTCTTTTATAAAAAATATACTCCCTCTCAAAGTACTCTTTTATATCGAATATAATCACAAAGGAAGTACTCTTTTATAAGAAATATACTCCCTCTCAAAGTACTCTTTTATATTGAATATAATCACACAGGAAGTACTCTTTTATAAAAAATATACTCCCTCACCAAGTACTCTTTTATATAGAATATAATCACACTGGAATACCCTTTTATATTGAATATAATCGCACAGGAAGTACTCTTTTATAAAAAATATACTCCCTCTCATGGTACTTTTTTATATTGAATATAATCACACAGGAACTACTCTTTTATAAAAAATATACTCCCTCTCAAAGTACTCTTTTATGTTGAATATAATCACACAGGAAGTACTCTTTTATAAAAAATATACTCCCTCTCCAAGTACTCTTTTATATTGAATATAATCACACTGGAAATACCCTTTTATATTGAATATAATCACACAGGAAGTACTCTTTTATAAAAAATATACTCCCTCTCAAAGTACTCCTTTATATTGAATATAATCACACAGGAAGTACACTTTTATAAAAATTATACTCCCTCTCAAAGTACTCTTTTATATTGAATATAATCACAAAGGAAGTACTCTTTTATAAAAAATATACTCCCTCTCCAAGTACTCTTTTATATTGAATATAATCACACAGGAAGTACTCCTTTATAAAAAAAATACTCCCTCTCCAAGTACTATTTTATATTGAATATAATCACTTTGGAAGTACTGGTTGATATTGAATATAATCACACAGGAAGTACTCATTTTTATTGAATATAATCACACAGAAAGTACTCTTTTATAAAAAATATACTCCCTCTCCAATTACTCATTTATATTGAATATAATCACACTGGAAATACCGTTTTATATTGAATATAATCACACAGGAAATTCTCTTTTAAAAAAAATATACTCCCTCTCATAGTACTTTTTTATATTGAATATAATCACACAGGAACTACTCTTTTATAAAAAATATACTCCCTCTCAAACTACTCTTTTATATTGAATATAATCACACAGGAAGTACTCTTTTATAAAAAATATACTCCCTCTCCAAGTACTCTTTTATATTGAATATAATCACAAAGAAAGTATTCTTTTATAGGAAATATACTCCCTCTCCAAGTACTCTTATATATTGAATATAATCACACAGGAAGTACTCCTTTATAAAAAAAATACTCCCTCTCCAAGTACTCTTTTATATTGAATATAATCACACAGGAAGTACTCTTTTATAAAAAATATACTCCTCTCCAAGTACTCTTTTATATTGAATATAATCACACAGGAAGTACTCGTTTATAAAAAATATACTCCCTCTCAAAGTACTCTTTTATATTGAATATAATCACACAGGAAGTACTCGTTTATAAAAAATATACTCCCTCTCCAATTACTCTTTTACATTGAATATAATCACACAGTAAGTACTCTTTTATAAAAAATATACTCCCTCTCAAAGTACTCTTTTATATTGAATATAATCACACAGGAAGTACTCTTTTATTAAAAAATATACTCCCTCTCCAAGTACTCTTTTATACTGAATATAATCACACTGGAAAAACCCTTTTATATTGAATATAATCATACGGGAAGTACTCTTTTATAAAAAATATACTCCCTCTCAAAGTACTCCTTTATATTGAATATAATCACACAGGAAGTACACTTTTATAAAAATTATACTCCCTCTCAAAGTACTCTTTTATATTGAATATAATCACACAGGAAGTACTCCTTTATAAAAAAAATTCTCCCTTTCCAAGTACTCTTTTATATTGAATATAATCACTTTGGACGTACTGGTTAATTTTGAATATAATCACACAGGGAGTACTCATTTGTATTGAATATAAACACAAAGGAAGTACTCTTTTATAAAAAATATCCTCCCTCTCCAAGTACTTTTTATATTGAATATAATCACAAAGGAAGTACTCTTTTATAAGAAATATACTCCCTCTCCTAGTACTCTTTTATATTGAATATAATCACACAGGAAATACTCTTTTATAAAAAATATACTCCCTCTCCAAGTACTCTTTTATATTGAATATAATCACACAGGAAGTACTCGTTTATAAAAAATATACTCCCTCTCAAAGTACTCTTTTATATTGAATATAATCACACAGTAAGTTCACTTTGATAAAAAATATACTCCCTCTCAAAGTACTCTTTTATATTGAATATAATCAAACAGGAAGTTCTGTTTTATTAAAAAATATACTCCCTCTCCAAGTACTCTTTTATATTGAATATAATCACACTGGAAATACCCTTTTATATTGAATATAATCACACAGGAAGTACTCTTTTATAAAAATATACTCCCTCTCAAAGTACTCCTTTATATTGAATATAATCACACAGGAATTACACTTTTATAAAAATTATACTCCCTCTCAAAGTACTCTTTTATATTGAATATAATCACACAGGAAGTACTCCTTTATAAAAAAATACTCCCTTTCCAAGTACTCTTTTATATTGAATATAATCACTTTGGAAGTACTGGTTAATATTGAATATAATCACACAGGAAGAACTCATTTGTATTGAATATAATCACACAGGAAGTACTCTTTTATAAAAAATATACTCCCTCTCCAATTACTCTTTATATTGATTATAATCACACTGGAAATACCGTTTTATATTGAATATAATACCACAGGAAGTACTCTTTTATAAAAAATATACTCCCTCTCATACTACATTTTTATATTGAATATAATCACACAGGAACTACTCTTTTATAAAAAATATACTCCCTCTCAAAGTACTCTTTTATATTGAATATAATCACACAGGAAGTACTCTTTTATAAAAAATACACTCCCTCTCAAAGTACTCCTTTATATTGAATATAATCACACAGGAATTACTCTTTTATAAAAAATATACTCCCTCTCAAAGTACTCTTTTATATCGAATATAATCACAAAGGAAGTACTCTTTTATAAGAAATATACTCCCTCTCAAAGTACTCTTTTATATTGAATATAATCACACAGGAAGTACTCTTTTATAAAAAATATACTCCCTCACCAAGTACTCTTTTATATAGAATATAATCACACTGGAATACCCTTTTATATTGAATATAATCGCACAGGAAGTACTCTTTTATAAAAAATATACTCCCTCTCATGGTACTTTTTTATATTGAATATAATCACACAGGAACTACTCTTTTATAAAAAATATACTCCCTCTCAAAGTACTCTTTTATGTTGAATATAATCACACAGGAAGTACTCTTTTATAAAAAATATACTCCCTCTCCAAGTACTCTTTTATATTGAATATAATCAAACTGGAAATACCCTTTTATATTGAATATAATCACACAGGAAGTACTCTTTTATAAAAAATATACTCCCTCTCAAATCACTCTTTTATATTGAATATAATCACACAGGAAGTACTCTTTTATAGAAAATATACTACCTCTCCAACTACTCTTTAATATTGAATATAATCACACTGGATATACCCTTTTATATTGAATATAATCACACAGGAAGTAATCTTTTATAAAAAATATACTCCCTCTCAAAGTACTCTTTTATATTGAATATAATCACACAGGAAGTACTCTTTTATAAAAAATATACTCCCTCTCGAAGTACTCTTTTATATTGAATATAATCACACTGGAAATACCCTTTTATATTGAATATAATCACACAGGAAGTACTCTTTTATAAAAAATATACTCCCTCTCATAGTACTTTTTTATGTTGAATATAATCACACAGGAACTACTCTTTTATAAAAAATATACTCCCTCTCAAAGTACTCTTTTATATTGAATATAATCACACAGGAAGTACTCTTTTACAAAAAATATCCTCCCTCTCCAAGTACTTTTTATATTGAATATAATCACAAAGGAAGTACTCTTTTATAAGAAATATACTCCCTCTCCAAGTACTCTTTTATATTGAATATAATCACACAGGAAGTACTCTTTTATAAAAAATATACTCCCTCTCCAAGTACTCTTTTATATTGAATATAATCACACAGGAAGTACTCGTTTATAAAAAATATACTCCCTCTCAAAGTACTCTTTTATATTGAATATAATCACCGTGGAAATACTCTTACATATTGAATATAATCACACAGGATGTACTCTTTTATAAAAAATATACTCCCTCTCAAAGTACTCCTTTATATTGAATATAATCACACAGGAATTACACTTTTATAAAAAATATACTCCCTCTCAATGTACTCTTTTATATTGAATATAATCACAAAGGAAGTACTCTTTTATAAGAAATATACTCCCTCTCAAAGTACTCTTTTATATTGAATATAAGCACACAGGAAGTACTCTTTATAAAAAATATACTCCCTCTCCAAGTACTCTTTTATATTGAATATAATCACACAGGAAGTACTCTTTTATAAAAAATATACTCCCTCTCCAAGTACTCTTTTATATTGAATATAATCACACTGGAAATACCATTTTATATTGAATATAATCACACAGGAAGTACTCTTTTATAAAAAATATACTCCCTCTCAAAGTACTCCTTTATATTGTATATAATCACACAGGAACTACACTTTTAATAAAATTATACTCCCTCTCAAAGTACTCTTTTATATTGAATATAATCACACAGGAAGTACTCTTTTATAAAAAATATACTCCCTCTCAAAGTACTCCTTTATATTGAATATAGTCACACAGGAATTACACTTTTATAAAAATTTTACTCCCTCTCAAAGTACTCCTTTTTATTGAATATAATCACAAAGGAAGTACTGTTTTATAAGAAATATACTCCCTCTTCAAGTACTCTTTTATATTGAATATAATCACACAGGAAGTACTCTTTTCTAAAAAATATACTCCCTCTCAAAATACTCTTTTATATTGAATATAATCACCGTGGAAATACTCTTACATATTGAATATAATCACACAGGATGTACTCTTTTATAAAAAATATACTCCCTCTCAAAGTACTCCTTTATATTGAATATAATCACACAGGATTTACACTTTTATAAAAAATATACTCCCTCTCAAATTACTGTTTTATATTGAATATAATCACAAAGGAAATACTCTTTTATAAGAAATACACTCCCTCTCAAAGTACTCTTTTATATTGAATATAATCACACAGGAAGTACTCTTTTATAAAAAATATACTCCCTCTCCAAGTACTCTTTTATATTGAATATAATCACACTGGAAATACCCTTTTATATTGAATATAATCACACAGGAAGTACTCTTTTATAAAAAATATACTCCCTCTCATAGTACTTTTTTATGTTGAATATAATCACACAGGAACTACTCTTTTATAAAAAATATACTCCCTCTCAAAGTACTCTTTTATATTGAATATAATCACACAGGAAGTACTCTTTTATAAAAAATATACTCCCTCTCCAAGTACTTTTTATATTGAATATAATCACAAAGGAAGTACTCTTTTATAAGAAATATACTCCCTCTCCAAGTACTCTTTTATATTGAATATAATCACACAGGAAATACTCTTTTATAAAAAATATACTCCCTCTCCAAGTACTCTTTTATATTGAATATAATCACACAGGAAGTACTCGTTTATAAAAAATATACTCCCTCTCAAAGTACTCTTTTATATTGAATATAATCACACAGTAAGTTCACTTTGATAAAAAATATACTCCCTCTCAAAGTACTCTTTTATATTGAATATAATCAAACAGGAAGTTCTGTTTTATTAAAAAATATACTCCCTCTCCAAGTACTCTTTTATATTGAATATAATCACACTGGAAATACCCTTTTATATTGAATATAATCACACAGGAAGTACTCTTTTATAAAAAATATACTCCCTCTCAAAGTACTCCTTTATATTGAATATAATCACACAGGAATTACACTTTTATAAAAATTATACTCCCTCTCAAAGTACTCTTTTATATTGAATATAATCACACAGGAAGTACTCCTTTATAAAAAAATACTCCCTTTCCAAGTACTCTTTTATATTGAATATAATCACTTTGGAAGTACTGGTTAATATTGAATATAATCACACAGGAAGAACTCATTTGTATTGAATATAATCACACAGGAAGTACTCTTTTATAAAAAATATACTCCCTCTCCAATTACTCTTTATATTGATTATAATCACACTGGAAATACCGTTTTATATTGAATATAATACCACAGGAAGTACTCTTTTATAAAAAATATACTCCCTCTCATACTACATTTTTATATTGAATATAATCACACAGGAACTACTCTTTTATAAAAAATATACTCCCTCTCAAAGTACTCTTTTATATTGAATATAATCACACAGGAAGTACTCTTTTATAAAAAATACACTCCCTCTCAAAGTACTCCTTTATATTGAATATAATCACACAGGAATTACTCTTTTATAAAAAATATACTCCCTCTCAAAGTACTCTTTTATATCGAATATAATCACAAAGGAAGTACTCTTTTATAAGAAATATACTCCCTCTCAAAGTACTCTTTTATATTGAATATAATCACACAGGAAGTACTCTTTTATAAAAAATATACTCCCTCACCAAGTACTCTTTTATATAGAATATAATCACACTGGAATACCCTTTTATATTGAATATAATCGCACAGGAAGTACTCTTTTATAAAAAATATACTCCCTCTCATGGTACTTTTTTATATTGAATATAATCACACAGGAACTACTCTTTTATAAAAAATATACTCCCTCTCAAAGTACTCTTTTATGTTGAATATAATCACACAGGAAGTACTCTTTTATAAAAAATATACTCCCTCTCCAAGTACTCTTTTATATTGAATATAATCACACTGGAAATACCCTTTTATATTGAATATAATCACACAGGAAGTACTCTTTTATAAAAAATATACTCCCTCTCAAAGTACTCCTTTATATTGAATATAATCACACAGGAAGTACACTTTTATAAAAATTATACTCCCTCTCAAAGTACTCTTTTATATTGAATATAATCACAAAGGAAGTACTCTTTTATAAAAAATATACTCCCTCTCCAAGTACTCTTTTATATTGAATATAATCACACAGGAAGTACTCCTTTATAAAAAAAATACTCCCTCTCCAAGTACTATTTTATATTGAATATAATCACTTTGGAAGTACTGGTTGATATTGAATATAATCACACAGGAAGTACTCATTTTTATTGAATATAATCACACAGAAAGTACTCTTTTATAAAAAATATACTCCCTCTCCAATTACTCATTTATATTGAATATAATCACACTGGAAATACCGTTTTATATTGAATATAATCACACAGGAAATTCTCTTTTAAAAAAAATATACTCCCTCTCATAGTACTTTTTTATATTGAATATAATCACACAGGAACTACTCTTTTATAAAAAATATACTCCCTCTCAAACTACTCTTTTATATTGAATATAATCACACAGGAAGTACTCTTTTATAAAAAATATACTCCCTCTCCAAGTACTCTTTTATATTGAATATAATCACAAAGAAAGTATTCTTTTATAGGAAATATACTCCCTCTCCAAGTACTCTTATATATTGAATATAATCACACAGGAAGTACTCCTTTATAAAAAAAATACTCCCTCTCCAAGTACTCTTTTATATTGAATATAATCACACAGGAAGTACTCTTTTATAAAAAATATACTCCTCTCCAAGTACTCTTTTATATTGAATATAATCACACAGGAAGTACTCATTTATAAAAAATATACTCCCTCTCAAAGTACTCTTTTATATTGAATATAATCACACAGGAAGTACTCGTTTATAAAAAATATACTCCCTCTCCAATTACTCTTTTACATTGAATATAATCACACAGTAAGTACTCTTTTATAAAAAATATACTCCCTCTCAAAGTACTCTTTTATATTGAATATAATCACACAGGAAGTACTCTTTTATTAAAAAATATACTCCCTCTCCAAGTACTCTTTTATACTGAATATAATCACACTGGAAAAACCCTTTTATATTGAATATAATCATACGGGAAGTACTCTTTTATAAAAAATATACTCCCTCTCAAAGTACTCCTTTATATTGAATATAATCACACAGGAAGTACACTTTTATAAAAATTATACTCCCTCTCAAAGTACTCTTTTATATTGAATATAATCACACAGGAAGTACTCCTTTATAAAAAAAATTCTCCCTTTCCAAGTACTCTTTTATATTGAATATAATCACTTTGGACGTACTGGTTAATTTTGAATATAATCACACAGGGAGTACTCATTTGTATTGAATATAAACACAAAGGAAGTACTCTTTTATAAAAAATATACTCCCTCTCCAATTACTCTTTTATATTGAATATAATCACACTGGAAATACCGTTTTATATTGAATATAATACCACAGGAAGTACTCTTTTATAAAAAATATACTCCCTCTCATACTGCATTTTTATATTGAATATAATCACACAGGAACTACTCTTTTATAAAAAATATACTCCCTCTCAAAGAACTCTTATATATTGAATATAATCTCACACGAAGTACTCTTTTATAAAAAATATACTCCCTCTCAAAGTTCTCCTTTATATTGAATATAATCACACAGGTATTACACTTTTATAAAAAATATACTCCCTCTCAAATACTCTTTTATATTGAATATAATCACAAAGGAAGTACTCTTTTATAAGAAATATACTCCCTCTCAAAGTACTCTTTTATATTGAATATAATCACACAGGAAATACTCTTTAATAAAAAATATACTCCCTCTCCAAGTACTCTTTTATATAGAATATAATCACACTGGAATACCCTTTTATATTGAATATAATAACAGAGGAACTACTCTTTTATAAAAAATATACTCCCTCTCAAAGTACTCTTTTATATTGAATATAATCACCCAGGAAGTACTCTTTTATAAAAAATATACTCCCTCTCCAAGTACTCTTTTATATTGAATATAATCACACTGGAAGTACCCTTTTATATTGAATATAATCACACAGGAAGTACTCTTTTATAAAAAATATACTCGCTCTCAAAGTACTCCTTTATATTGAATATAATCACACAGGAAGTACACTTTTAGAAAAATTATACTCCCTCTCAAAGTACTCTTTTATATTGAATATAATCACACTGGAAGTACCCTTTTATATTGAATATAATCACACAGGAAGTACTCTTTTATAAAAAATATACTCCCTCTCAAAGTACTCCTTTATATTGAATATAATCACACAGGAAGTACACTTTTAGAAAAATTATACTCCCTCTCAAAGTACTCTTTTATATTGAATATAATCACAAAGGAAGTACTCTTTTATAAAAAATATACTCCCTCTCCAAGTACTCTTTTATATTGAATATAATCACTTTGGAAGTACTGGTTAATATTGAATATAATCACACAGGAAGTACTCATTTTTATTGAATATAATCACACAGGAAGTACTCTTTTATAAAAAATATACTCCCTCTCCAATTACTCATTTATATTGAATATAATCGCACTGGAAATACCGTTTTATACTGAATATAATCACACAGGAAATACTCTTTTAAAAAAAATATACTCCCTCTCATAGTACTTTTTTATATTGAATATAATCACACAGGAACTACTCTTTTATAAATAATATACTCCCTCTCAAAGTACTCCTTTATATTGAATATAATCACACAGGAATTACACTTTTATAAAAAATATACTCCCTCTCAAAGTACTCTTTTATATTGAATATAATCACAAAGGAAATACTCTTTTATGAGAAATATACTCCCTCTCAAAGTACTCTTTTATATTGAATATAATCACACAGGAAGTACTCTTTTATAAAAAATATACTCCCAATCCAAGTACTCTTTTATATAGAATATAATCACACTGGAATACCCTTTTATATTGAATATAATCGCACAGGAAGTACTCTTTTATAAAAAATATACTCCTTCTCATGGTACTTTTTTATATTGAATATAATCACACAGGATCTACTCTTTTATAAAAAAGATACTCCCTCTCAAAGTACTCTTATATATTGAATATAATCACACAGGAAGTACTCTTTTATAAAAAATATACTCCCTCTCCAAGTACTATTTTATATTGAATATAATCACACTGGAAATACCCTTTTATATTGAATATAATAACACAGGAAGTACTCTTTTATAAAAAATATACTCGCTCTCAAAGTACTCCTTTATATTGAATATAATCACACAGGAAGTACACTTTTAGAAAAATTATACTCCCTCTCAAAGTACTCTTTTATATTGAATATAATCACAAAGGAAGTACTCTTTTATAAAAAATATACTCCCTCCCCATGTACTCTTTTATATTGAATATAATCACTTTGGAATTACTGGTTAATATTGAATATAATCACACAGGAAGTACTCATTTTTATTGAATATAATCACACAGGAAGTACTCTTTTATAAAAAATATATTCCCTCTCCAATTACTCATTTATATTGAATATAATCGCACTGGAAATACCGTTTTATACTGAATATAATCACACAGGAAATACTCTTTTAAAAAAAATATACTCCCTCTCATAGTACTTTTTTATATTGAATTTAATCACACAGGAACTACTCTTTTATAAAAAATATACTCCCTCTCAAAGTACTCTTTTATATTGAATATAATCACACAGGAACTTCTCTTTTATAAAAAACATACTCCCTCTCCAAGTACTCTTTTATATTGAATATAATCACAAAGGAAGTACTCTTTTATAGGAAATATACACCCTCTCCAAGTACTCTTTTATATTGAATATAATCACACAGAAAGTAATCTTTTATAAAAAAAATACTCCCTCTCCAAGTACTCTTTTATATTGAATATAATCACAAAGGAAGTACTCTTTTATAGGAATATACTCCCTCAACAAGTACTCTTTTATATTGAATATAATCACACAGGAAGTACACTTTTATAAAAATTATACTCCCTCTCAAAGTACTCTTTTATATTGAATATAATCACAAAGGAAGTACTCTTTTATAAAAAATATACTCCCTCTCCAAGTACTCTTTTATACTGAATATAATCACACAGGAAGTACTCCTTTATAAAAAAATACTCACTCTCCAAGTACTACTTTATATTGAATATAATCACTTTGGAAGTACTGGTTAATATTGAATATAATCACACAGGAAGTATTCATTTTTATTGAATATAATCACACCGGAAGTACTCTTTTATAAAAAATATACTCCCTCTCCAATTACTCATTTATATTGAATATAATCACACTGGAAATACCGTTTTATATTGAATATAATCACACAGGAAATACTCTTTTATAAAAAATATACTCCCTCTCATAGTACTTTTTTATATTGAATATAATCACACAGGAACTACTCTTTTATAAAAAATATACTCCCTCTCAAAGTACTCCTTTTTATTGAATATAATCACACAGGAAGTACTCTTTTATAAAAAATATACTCCCTCTCCAAGTACTCTTTTATATTGAATATAATCACAAAGGAAGTACTCTTTTATAAGAAATATACTCCCTCTCCAAGTACTCTTTTATATTGAATATAATCACACAGGAACTACTCCTTTATAAAAAAAAACTCCCTCTCCAAGTACTCTTTTATATTGAATATAATCACACAGGAAGTACTCTTTTATAACAAATATACTCCCTCTGCAAGTACTATTTTATATTGAATATAATTACACAGGAAGTACTCGTTCATAAAAAATATACTCCCTCTCAAAGTACTCTTTTATATTGAATATAATCACACAGGAAGTACTCTTTTATAAAAAATGTACTCCCTCTCAAAGTACTCTTTTATATTGAATATAATCACACAGGAAGTACTCTTTTATTAAAAAATATACTCCCTCTCCAAGTACTCTTTTATATTGAATATAATCACAAAGGAAGTACTCTTTTATAAGAAATAAACTCCCTCTCCAAGTACTCTTTTATATTGAATATAATCACACAGGAACTACTCCTTTATAAAAAAAAACTCCCTCTCCAAGTACTCTTTTATATTGAATATAATCACACAGGAAGTACTCTTTTATAACAAATATACTCCCTCTGCAAGTACTATTTTATATTGAATATAATTACACAGGAAGTACTCGTTCATAAAAAATATACTCCCTCTCAAAGTACTCTTTTATATTTAATATAATCACACAGGAAGTACACTTTTATAAAAATTATACTCCCTCTCAAAGTACTCTTTTATATTGAATATAATCACACAGGAAGTACTCCTTTATAAAAAAAATACTCCCTTTCCAAGTACTCTTTTCTATTGAATATAATCACTATGGAAGTACTGGTTAATATTGAATATAATCTCACAGGAAGTACTCATTTGTATTGAATATAATCACACAGGAAGTACTCTTTTATAAAAAATATACTCCCTCTCCAATTACTCTTTTATATTGAATAAAATCACACTTGAAATACCGTTTTATATTGAATATAATACCACAGGAAGTGCTCTTTTTATAAAAAATATACTCCCTCTCATACTACATTTTTATATTGAATATAATCACACAGGAACTACTCTTTTATAAAAAATATACTCCCTCTCAAAGTACTCTTTTATATTGAATATAATCACACAGGAAGTACTCTTATATAAAAAATATACTCCCTCTCAAAGTACTCCTTTATATTGAATATAATCACACAGGAATTACACTTTTATAAAAAATATACTCCCTCTCAAAGTACTCTTTTATATTGAAAATAATCACAAAGGAAGTACTCTTTTATAAGTAATATACTCCCTCTCAAAGTACTCTTTTATATTGATTATAATCACACAGGAAGTACTCTTTTATAAAAAATATACTCCCTCTCCAAGTACTCTTTTATATAGAATATAATCACACTGGAATACCCTTTTATATTGAATATAATCGCACAGGAAGTACTCTTTTATAAAAAATATACTCCCTCTCATGGTACTTTTTTATATTTAATATAATCACACAGGAACTACTCTTTTATAAAAAATATACTCCCTCTCAAAGTACTCTTTTATATTGAATATAATCACACAGGAAGTACTCTGTTATAAAAAATATACTCCCTCTCCAAGTACTCTTTTACATTCAATATAATCACACTGTAAATACCCTTTTATATTGAATATAATGAAACAGGAAGTACTCTTTTATAAAAAATATACTCCCTCTCAAAGTACTCCTTTATATTGAATATAATCACACAGGAAGTACACTTTTATAAAAATTATACTCCCTCTCAAAGTACTCTTTTATATTGAATAAAATCACAAAGGAAGTACTCTTTTATAAAAAATATACTCCCTCTCCAAGTACTCTTTTATACTGAATATAATCACACAGGAAGTACTCCTTTATAAAAAAAAACTCCCTCTCCAATTACTATTTTATATTGAATATAATCACTTTGGAAGTACTGGTTAATATTGAATATAATCACACAGGAAGTACTCATTTTTATTGAATATAATCACAGCGGAAGTACTCTTTTATAAAAAATATACTCCCTCTCCAATTACTCATTTATATTGAATATAATCACACTGGAAATACCGTTTTATATTGAATATAATCACACAGGAAATACTCTTTTATAAAAAATATACTCCCTCTCATAGTACTTTTTTATATTGAATATAATCACACAGGAACTACTCTTTTATAAAAAATATACTCCCTCTCAAAGTACTCTTTTATATTGAATATAATCACACAGGAAGTACTCTTTTATAAAAAATATACTCCCTCTCCAAGTACTCTTTTATATTGAATATAATCATAAAGGAAGTACTCTTTTATAAGAAATATACTCCCTCTCCAAGTACTCTTTTATATTGAATATAATCACACAGGAAGTACTCCTTTATATAAAAAATACTCCCTCTCCAAGTACTCTTTTATATTGAATATAATCACACAGGAAGTACTCTTTTATAAAAAATATACTTCCTCTCAAAGTACTCTTTTATATTGAATATAATCACACAGGAAGTACTCATTTATAAAAATTATACTCCCTTTCAAAGTACTCTTTTATATTGAATATAATCACACAGGAAGTACTCTTTTATAAAAAATATACTCCCTCTCAAAGTACTCCTTTATATTGAATATAATCACACAGGAAGTACACTTTTATAAAAATTATACTCCCTCTCAAAGTACTCTTTTATATTGAATATAATCACAAAGGAAGTACTCTTCTATAAGAAATATACTCCCTCTCCAAGTACTCTTTTATATTGAATATAATCACACAGGAGGTACTCTTTTATAAAAAATATACTCCCTCTCAAAGTACTGTTTTATATTGAATATAATCACCGTGGAAATACTCTTACATATTGAATATAATCACACAGGATGTACTCTTTTATAAAAAATATACTCCCTCTCAAAGTACTCCTTTATATTGAATATAATCACACAGGAATTACACTTTTATAAAAAATATACTCCCTCTCAATGTACTCTTTTATATTGAATATAATCACAAAGGAAGTACTCTTTTATAAGAAATATACGCCCTTTCAAAGTACTCTTTTATACTGAATATAATCACAGAGGAAGTACTCTTTATAAAAAATATACTCCCTCTCCAAGTACTCTTTTATATTGAATATAATCACACTGGAAATACCCTTTCATATTGAATATAATTGCACAGGATGTACTCTTTTATAAAAAATATACTCCCTCTCATAGTACTTTTTTATATTGAATATAATCACACAGGAACTACTCTTTTATAAAAAATATACTCCCTCTCAAATTACTCTTTTATATTGAATATAATCACACAGGAAGTATTCTTTTATAAAAAATATACTCCCTCTCCAAGTACTCTTTTATATTGAATATAATCACACTTGAAATACCCTTTTATATAGAATATAATCACACAGGAAGTACTCTTTTATAAAAAATATACTCCCTCTCAAAGTACTCTTTTATATTGAATATAATCACACAGGAAGTACTCTTTTATAAAAAATATACTCCCTCTCAAAGTACTCTTTTATATTGAATATAATCACACAGGAATACTCTTTTATAAAAAATATACTCCCTCTCCAAGTACTCTTTTATATTGAATATAATCACACTGGAAATACCCTTTTATATTGAATATAATCACACAGGAAGTACTCTTTTATAAAAAATATACTCCCTCTCAAAGTACTCCTTTATATTGAATATAATCACACAGGAAATACACTTTTATAAAAATTATACTCCCTCTCAAAGTCCTCTTTTATATTGAATATAATCACACAGGAAGTACTCTTTTATAAAAAATATACTCCCTCTCAAAGTACTCGTTTATATTGAATATAATCACACAGGAAGTACACTTTTATAAAAATTATACTCCCTCTCAAAGTACTCCTTTATATTGAATATAATCACAAAGGAAGTACTCTTTTATAAGAAATATACTCCCTCTCCAACTCCTCTTTTATATTGAATATAATCACACAGGAAGTACTCTTTTATAAAAAATATACTCCCTCTCAAAGTACTCTTATATATTGAATATAATCACCGTGGAAATACTCTTACATATTGAATATAATCACATAGGATGTACTCTTTTATAAAAAATATACTCCCTCTCAAAGTACTCCTTTATATTGAATATAATGACACAGGAATTACACTTTTATAAATAATATACTCCCTCTCAAAGTACTCTTTTATATTGAATATAATCACAAAGGAAGTACTCTTTTATAAGAAATATACTCCCTCTCAACGTACTCTTTTATATTGAATATAATCACACAGGAAGTACTCTTTTATAAAAAATATACTCCCTCTCCAAGTACTCTTTTATATTGAATATAATCACACTGGAAATACCCTTTTATATTGAATATAATCGCACAGGAAGTACTATTTTATAAAAAATTTACTCCCTCTCATAGTACTATTTTATATTGAATATAATCACACAGGAAGTACTCTTTTATAAAAAATATACTCCCTCTCAAATTACTCTTCTATATTGAATATAATCACACAGGAAGTACTCTTTTATAAAAAATATACTCCCTCTCCAAGTACTCTTTTATATTGAATATAATCACACTGGAAATACCCTTTTATATTGAATATAATCACACAGGAAGTACTCGTTTATAAAAAATATACTCCCTCTCAAAGTACTCTTTTATATTGAATATAATCACACAGGAAGTACTCTTTTATAAAAAAAATACTCCCTCTCCAAGTACTCTTTAATATTGAATATAATCACACTGGTTATACCCTTTTATATTGAATATAATCACACAGGAAGTAATCTTTTATAAAAAATATACTCCCTCTCAAAGTACTCTTTTATATTGAATATAATCACACAGGAAGTACTCTTTTATAAAAAATATACTCCCTCTCCATGTACTCTTTTATATTGAATATAATCACACTGGAAATACCCTTTTATATTGAATATAATCACACAGGAAGTACTCTTTTATAAAAAACATACTCCCTCTCAAAGTACTCTTTTATATTGAATATAATCACACAGGAAGTACTCTTTTATAAAAAATATACTCCCTCTCCAAGTACTCTTTTATATTGACTATAATCACACTGGAAATACCCTTTTATATTGAATATAATCACACAGGAAGTTCTCTTTTATAAAAAATATACTCCCTCTCAAAGTACTCTTTTTCATTGAATATAATCACCGTGGAAATACGCTTACATATTGAATATAATCACACAGGATGTACTCTTTTATAAAAAATATACTACCTTTCAAAATACTCCTTTATATTGAATATAATCACACAGGAATTACACTTTTATAAAAAATATACTCCCTCTCAAAGTACACTTTTATACTGACTATAATCACATAGGAAGTACTCTTTTATAAAAAATATACTCCCTCTCAAAGTACTCCTTTATATTGAATATAATCACACAGGAAGTACACTTTTTTAAAAATTATACTCCCTCTCAAAGTACTCTTTTATATTGAATATAATCACACAGGATGTACTCTTTTATAAAAAATATACTCATCTCAAAGTACTCCTTTATAATGAATATAATCACACAGGAAGTACACTTTTATAAAAATTATACTCCCTCTCAAAGTACTCTTTTATATTGAATATAATCACAAAGGAAGTACTCTTTTATAAGAAATATACTCCCTCTCCAAGTACTCTTTTATATTGAATATAATCACACAGGAAGTACTCTTTTTTAAAAAATATACTCCCTCTCACAGTACTCTTTTATATTGAATATAATCACTGTGGAAATACTCTTACATATTGAATATAATCACACAGGATGTACTCTTTTATAAAAAATATACTCCCTCTCAAAGTGCTCCTTTATATTGAATATAATCACACAGGAATTACACTTTTATAAAAAATATACTCCCTCTCAATGTACTCTTTTATATTGAATATAATCACAAAGGAAGTACTCTTTTATAAGAAATATACTCCCTTTCAAAGTACTCTTTTATATTGAATATAATCACACAAGAAGTACTCTTTTATAAAAAATATACTCCCTCTCCAAGTACTCTTTTATATTGAATTTAATCACACTGGAAATACCCTTTTATATTGAATATAATTGCACAGGATGTACTCTTTTATAAAAAATATACTCCCTCTCATAGTAATTTTTTATATTGAATATAATCACACAGGAACTACTCTTTTATAAAAAATATACTCCCTCTCAAATTACTCTTTTATATTGAATATAATCACACAGGAAGTACCCTTTTATAAAAAATATACTCCCTCTCCAAGTACTCTTTTATATTGAATATAATCACACTTGAAATACCCTTTTATATTGAATATAATCACACAGGAAGTACTCTTTTATAAAAAATATACTCCCTCTCAAAGTACTCTTTTATATTGAATATAATCACACAGGAAGTACTCTTTTATAAAAAATATACTCCCTCTCAAAGTACTCTTTTATATTGAATATAAACACACAGGAATACTCTTATATAAAAAATATACTCCCTCTCCAAGTACTCTTTTATATTGAATATAATCACACTGGAAATACACTTTTATATTGAATATAATCACACAGGAAGTACTCTTTTATAAAAAATATACTCCCTCTCAAAGTACTCCTTTATATTGAATATAATCACACAGGAAATACACTTTTATAAAAATTATACTCCCTCTCAAAGTACTCTTTTATATTGAATATAATCACAAAGGAAGTACTCTTTTATAAGAAATATACTCCTTCTCAAAGTACTCCTTTATATTGAATATAATCACACAGGAAGTACACTTTTATAAAAATTATACTCCCTCTCAAAGTACTCCTTTATATTCAATATAATCACAAAGGAAGTACCCTTTTATAAGAAATATACTCCCTCTCCAAGTACTCTTTTATATTGAATATAATCACACAGGAAGTACTCTTTTATAAAAAATATACTCCCTCTCAAAGTACTCTTATATATTGAATATAATCACCGTGGAAATACTCTTACATATTGAATATAATCACACAGGATGTACTCTTTTATAAAAAATATACTCCCTCTCAAAGTACTCCTTTATATTGAATATAATCACACAGGAATTACACTTTTATAAAAAATATACTCCCTCTCAATGTACTCTTTTATATTGAATATAATCACAAAGGAAGTACTCTTTTATAAGAAATACACTCCCTCTCAAAGTACTCTTTTATATTGAATATAATCACACAGGAAGTACTCTTTTATAAAAAATATACTCCCTCTCCAAGTACTCTTTTATATTGAATATAATCACACTGGAAATACCCTTTTATATTGAATATAATCGCACAGGAAGTACTCTTATATAAAAAATATACTCCCTCTCATAGTACTTTTTTATATTGAATATAATCACACAGGAACTACTCTTTTATAAAAAATATACTCCCTCTCAAAGTACTCTTTTACATTGAATATAATCACACTGGAAGTACTCTTTTGTAAAAAATATCCTCCCTCTCCAAGTACTCTTTTATATTGAATATAATCACAAAGTAAGTACTCTTTTATAAGAAATATACTCCCTCTCCAAGTACTCTTTTATATTGAATATAATCACACAGGAAGTACTCCTTTATAAAAAAAATACTCCCTCTCCAAGTACCCTTTTATATTGAATATAATCACACAGGAAGTACTCTTTTATAAAAAAAATACTCCCTCTCCAAGTACTATTTTATATTGAATATAATCACTTTGGAAGTACTGGTTAATATTGAATATAATCACACAGGAAGTACTCATTTTTATTGAATATAATCACACAGGAAGTACTCTTTTATAAAAAATATACTCCCTCTCCAATTACTCATTTATATTGAATATAATCACACTGGAAATACCGTTTTATATTGAATATAATCACACAGGAAATACTCTTTTATAAAAAAATATACTCCCTCTCATAGTACTTTTTTATATTGAATATAATCACACAGGAACTACTCTTTTATAAAAAATATACTCCCTCTCAAAGTACTCTTTTATATTGAATATAATCACACAGGAAGTACTCTTTTATAAAAAATATACTCCCTCTCCAAGTACTCTTTTATATTGAATATAATCACAAAGGAAGTACTCTTTTATAGGAAATATACTCCCTCTCCAAGTACTCTGTTATATTGAATATAATCACACAGGAAATACTCTTTTATAAAAAAAATACTCCCTCTCCAAGTACTCTTTTATATTGAATATAATCACACAGGAAGTACTCTTTTATAAAAAATATACTCCCTCTCCAAGTACTCTTTTATATTGAATATAATCACACAGGAAGTACTCGTTTGTAAAAAATATACTCCCTCTCCAAGTACCCTTTTATATTGAATATAATCAAACAGGAAGTACTCGTTTATAAAAAATATACTCCCTCTCAAAGTACTCTTTTATATTGAATATAATCACACAGGAACTACTCTTTTATAAAAAATATACTCCCTCTCAAAGTACTCTTTTATATTGAATATAATCACACAGGAAGTACTCTTTTATTAAAAAATATACTCCCTCTCCAAGTACTCTTTTATATTGAATATAATCACACTGGAAATACCCTTTTATATTGAATATAATCACACAGGAAGTACTCTTTTATAAAAAATATACTCCCTCTCAAAGTACTGCTTTATATTGAATATAATCACACAGGACGTACACTTTTATAAAAATTATACTCCCTCTCAAAGTACTCTTTTATATTGAATATAATCACACAGGAAGTACTCCTTTGTAAAAAAAATACTCCCTCTCCAAGTACTCTTTTATATTGAATATAATCACTTTGGAAGTACTGGTTAATATTGAATATAATCACACAGGAAGTACTCATTTGTATTGAATATAATCACACAGGAAGTACTCTTTTATAAAAAATATACTCCCTCTCCAATTACTCTTTTATATTGAATATAATCACACTGGAAATACCCTTTTATATTGAATATAATCACACAGGAAGTACTCTTTTATAAAAAATATACTCCCTCTCAAAGTACTCTTTTATATTGAATATAATCACACAGGAATTACTCTTTTATAAAAAATATACTCCCTCTCAAAGTACTCTTTTATATTGAATATAATCACACAGGAAGTACTCTTTTATAAAAAATATACTCCCTCTCAAAGTACTCCTTTATATTGAATATAATCACACAGGAATTATACTTTTATAAAAAATATACTCCCTCTCAAAGTACTCTTTTATATTGAATTTCATCACAAAGGAAGTACTCTTTTATAAGAAATATACTCCCTCTCAAAGTACTCTTTTATATTGAATATAATCACACAGGAATTACTCTTTTATAAAAAATATACTCCCTCTCCAAGTACTCCTTTATATAGAATATAATCACACTGGAATACCCTTTTATATTGAATATAATCGCACAGGAAGTACTCTTTTATAAAAAATATACTCCCTCTCAAAGTACTCTTTTATATTGAATATTATCACCGTGGAAATACTCTTACATATTGAATATAATCACACAGGATGTACTGTTTTATAAAAAATATACTCCCTCTCAAAGTACTCCTTTATATTTAATATAATCACACAGGAATTACACTTTTATAAAAAATATACTCCCTCTCAAAGTACTCTTTTATACTGAATATAATCACAAAGGAAGTACTCTTTTATAAGAAATATACTCCCTCTCAAAGTACTCTTTTATATTGAATATGATCACACAGGAAGTACTCTTTTAGAGAAAATATACTCCCTCTCCAAGTACTCTTTTATATTGAATATAATCACACTGGAAATACGCTTTTATATTGAATATAATCGCACAGGAAGTACTCTTGTATAAAAAATATACTCCCTCTCATAGTACCTTTTTATATTGAATATAATCACACAGGAACTACTCTTTTATAAAAAAAATACTCCCTCTCAAAGTACTCTTTTATATTGAATATAATCACAGAGGAAGTACTCTTTTATAAAAAATATACTCCCTCTCCAAGTACTCTTTTATATTGAATATAATCACACTGGAAATACCCTTTTATATTGAATATAATCACACAGGAAGTACTCTTTTATAAAAAAATACTACCTCTCCAAGTACTCTTTTATATTGAATATAATCACACAGGAAGTACTCTTTTATAAAAAATATACTCCCTCTCCAAGTACTCTTTTATATTGAATATAATCACACTGGAAATACACTTTTATATTGAATATAATCACACAGGAAGTACTCTTTTATAAAAAATATACTCCCTCTCATAGTACTTTTTTATGTTGAATATAATCACACAGGAACTACTCTTTTATAAAAAATATACTCCCTCTCAAAGTACTCTTTTATATTGAATATAATCACACAGGAAGTACTCTTTTACAAAAAATATCCTCCCTCTCCAAGTACTTTTTATATTGAATATAATCACAAAGGAAGTACTCTTTTATAAGAAATATACTCCCTCTCCAAGTACTCTTTTATATTGAATATAATCACACAGGAAGTACTCTTTTATAAAAAATATACTCCCTCTCCAAGTACTCTTTTATATTGAATATAATCACACAGGAAGTACTCGTTTATAAAAAATATACTCCCTCTCAAAGTACTCTTTTATATTGAATATAATCACCGTGGAAATACTCTTACATATTGAATATAATCACACAGGATGTACTCTTTTATAAAAAATATACTCCCTCTCAAAGTACTCCTTTATATTGAATATAATCACACAGGAATTACACTTTTATAAAAAATATACTCCCTCTCAATGTACTCTTTTATATTGAATATAATCACAAAGGAAGTACTCTTTTATAAGAAATATACTCCCTCTCAAAGTACTCTTTTATATTGAATATAAGCACACAGGAAGTACTCTTTTATAAAAAATATACTCCCTCTCCAAGTACTCTTTTATATTGAATATAATCACACAGGAAGTACTCTTTTATAAAAAATATACTCCCTCTCCAAGTACTCTTTTATATTGAATATAATCACACTGGAAATACCATTTTATATTGAATATAATCACACAGGAAGTACTCTTTTATAAAAAATATACTCCCTCTCAAAGTACTCCTTTATATTGTATATAATCACACAGGAACTACACTTTTAATAAAATTATACTCCCTCTCAAAGTACTCTTTTATATTGAATATAATCACACAGGAAGTACTCTTTTATAAAAAATATACTCCCTCTCAAAGTACTCCTTTATATTGAATATAGTCACACAGGAAGTACACTTTTATAAAAATTTTACTCCCTCTCAAAGTACTCCTTTTTATTGAATATAATCACAAAGGAAGTACTGTTTTATAAGAAATATACTCCCTCTTCAAGTACTCTTTTATATTGAATATAATCACACAGGAAGTACTCTTTTCTAAAAAATATACTCCCTCTCAAAATACTCTTTTACATTGAATATAATCACCGTGGAAATACTCTTACATATTGAATATAATCACACAGGATGTACTCTTTTATAAAAAATATACTCCCTCTCAAAGTACTCCTTTATATTGAATATAATCACACAGGATTTACACTTTTATAAAAAATATACTCCCTCTCAAATTACTGTTTTATATTGAATATAATCACAAAGGAAATACTCTTTTATAAGAAATACACTCCCTCTCAAAGTACTCTTTTATATTGAATATAATCACACAGGAAGTACTCTTTTATAAAAAATATACTCCCTCTCCAAGTACTCTTTTATATTGAATATAATCACACTGGAAATACCCTTTTATATTGAATATAATCACACAGGAAGTACTCTTTTATAAAAAATATACTCCCTCTCATAGTACTTTTTTATGTTGAATATAATCACACAGGAACTACTCTTTTATAAAAAATATACTCCCTCTCAAAGTACTCTTTTATATTGAATATAATCACACAGGAAGTACTCTTTTATAAAAAATATCCTCCCTCTCCAAGTACTTTTTATATTGAATATAATCACAAAGGAAGTACTCTTTTATAAGAAATATACTCCCTCTCCAAGTACTCTTTTATATTGAATATAATCACACAGGAAATACTCTTTTATAAAAAATATACTCCCTCTCCAAGTACTCTTTTATATTGAATATAATCACACAGGAAGTACTCGTTTATAAAAAATATACTCCCTCTCAAAGTACTCTTTTATATTGAATATAATCACACAGTAAGTTCACTTTGATAAAAAATATACTCCCTCTCAAAGTACTCTTTTATATTGAATATAATCAAACAGGAAGTTCTGTTTTATTAAAAAATATACTCCCTCTCCAAGTACTCTTTTATATTGAATATAATCACACTGGAAATACCCTTTTATATTGAATATAATCACACAGGAAGTACTCTTTTATAAAAAATATACTCCCTCTCAAAGTACTCCTTTATATTGAATATAATCACACAGGAATTACACTTTTATAAAAATTATACTCCCTCTCAAAGTACTCTTTTATATTGAATATAATCACCCAGGAAGTACTCCTTTATAAAAAAATACTCCCTTTCCAAGTACTCTTTTATATTGAATATAATCACTTTGGAAGTACTGGTTAATATTGAATATAATCACACAGGAAGAACTCATTTGTATTGAATATAATCACACAGGAAGTACTCTTTTATAAAAAATATACTCCCTCTCCAATTACTCTTTATATTGATTATAATCACACTGGAAATACCGTTTTATATTGAATATAATACCACAGGAAGTACTCTTTTATAAAAAATATACTCCCTCTCATACTACATTTTTATATTGAATATAATCACACAGGAACTACTCTTTTATAAAAAATATACTCCCTCTCAAAGTACTCTTTTATATTGAATATAATCACACAGGAAGTACTCTTTTATAAAAAATACACTCCCTCTCAAAGTACTCCTTTATATTGAATATAATCACACAGGAATTACTCTTTTATAAAAAATATACTCCCTCTCAAAGTACTCTTTTATATCGAATATAATCACAAAGGAAGTACTCTTTTATAAGAAATATACTCCCTCTCAAAGTACTCTTTTATATTGAATATAATCACACAGGAAGTACTCTTTTATAAAAAATATACTCCCTCACCAAGTACTCTTTTATATAGAATATAATCACACTGGAATACCCTTTTATATTGAATATAATCGCACAGGAAGTACTCTTTTATAAAAAATATACTCCCTCTCATGGTACTTTTTTATATTGAATATAATCACACAGGAACTACTCTTTTATAAAAAATATACTCCCTCTCAAAGTACTCTTTTATGTTGAATATAATCACACAGGAAGTACTCTTTTATAAAAAATATACTCCCTCTCCAAGTACTCTTTTATATTGAATATAATCACACTGGAAATACCCTTTTATATTGAATATAATCACACAGGAAGTACTCTTTTATAAAAAATATACTCCCTCTCAAAGTACTCCTTTATATTGAATATAATCACACAGGAAGTACACTTTTATAAAAATTATACTCCCTCTCAAAGTACTCTTTTATATTGAATATAATCACAAAGGAAGTACTCTTTTATAAAAAATATACTCCCTCTCCAAGTACTCTTTTATATTGAATATAATCACACAGGAAGTACTCCTTTATAAAAAAAATACTCCCTCTCCAAGTACTATTTTATATTGAATATAATCACTTTGGAAGTACTGGTTGATATTGAATATAATCACACAGGAAGTACTCATTTTTATTGAATATAATCACACAGAAAGTACTCTTTTATAAAAAATATACTCCCTCTCCAAGTACTCTTTTATATTGAATATAATCACACTGGAAATACCCTTTTATATTGAATATAATCACACAGGAAGTACTCTTTTATAAAAAAATACTACCTCTCCAAGTACTCTTTTATATTGAATATAATCACACAGGAAGTACTCTTTTATAAAAAATATACTCCCTCTCCAAGTACTCTTTTATATTGAATATAATCACACTGGAAATACACTTTTATATTGAATATAATCACACAGGAAGTACTCTTTTATAAAAAATATACTCCCTCTCATAGTACTTTTTTATGTTGAATATAATCACACAGGAACTACTCTTTTATAAAAAATATACTCCCTCTCAAAGTACTCTTTTATATTGAATATAATCACACAGGAAGTACTCTTTTACAAAAAATATCCTCCCTCTCCAAGTACTTTTTATATTGAATATAATCACAAAGGAAGTACTCTTTTATAAGAAATATACTCCCTCTCCAAGTACTCTTTTATATTGAATATAATCACACAGGAAGTACTCTTTTATAAAAAATATACTCCCTCTCCAAGTACTCTTTTATATTGAATATAATCACACAGGAAGTACTCGTTTATAAAAAATATACTCCCTCTCAAAGTACTCTTTTATATTGAATATAATCACCGTGGAAATACTCTTATATATTGAATATAATCACACAGGATGTACTCTTTTATAAAAAATATACTCCCTCTCAAAGTACTCCTTTATATTGAATATAATCACACAGGAATTACACTTTTATAAAAAATATACTCCCTCTCAATGTACTCTTTTATATTGAATATAATCACAAAGGAAGTACTCTTTTATAAGAAATATACTCCCTCTCAAAGTACTCTTTTATATTGAATATAAGCACACAGGAAGTACTCTTTTATAAAAAATATACTCCCTCTCCAAGTTCTCTTTTATATTGAATATAATCACACAGGAAGTACTCTTTTATAAAAAATATACTCCCTCTCCAAGTACTCTTTTATATTGAATATAATCACACTGGAAATACCATTTTATATTGAATATAATCACACAGGAAGTACTCTTTTATAAAAAATATACTCCCTCTCAAAGTACTCCTTTATATTGTATATAATCACACAGGAACTACACTTTTAATAAAATTATACTCCCTCTCAAAGTACTCTTTTATATTGAATATAATCACACAGGAAGTACTCTTTTATAAAAAATATACTCCCTCTCAAAGTACTCCTTTATATTGAATATAGTCACACAGGAAGTACACTTTTATAAAAATTTTACTCCCTCTCAAAGTACTCCTTTTTATTGAATATAATCACAAAGGAAGTACTGTTTTATAAGAAATATACTCCCTCTTCAAGTACTCTTTTATATTGAATATAATCACACAGGAAGTACTCTTTTCTAAAAAATATACTCCCTCTCAAAATACTCTTTTATATTGAATATAATCACCGTGGAAATACTCTTACATATTGAATATAATCACACAGGATGTGCTCTTTTATAAAAAATATACTCCCTCTCAAAGTACTCCTTTATATTGAATATAATCACACAGGATTTACACTTTTATAAAAAATATACTCCCTCTCAAATTACTGTTTTATATTGAATATAATCACAAAGGAAATACTCTTTTATAAGAAATACACTCCCTCTCAAAGTACTCTTTTATATTGAATATAATCACACAGGAAGTACTCTTTTATAAAAAATATACTCCCTCTCCAAGTACTCTTTTATATTGAATATAATCACACTGGAAATACCCTTTTATATTGAATATAATCACACAGGAAGTACTCTTTTATAAAAAATATACTCCCTCTCATAGTACTTTTTTATGTTGAATATAATCACACAGGAACTACTCTTTTATAAAAAATATACTCCCTCTCAAAGTACTCTTTTATATTGAATATAATCACACAGGAAGTACTCTTTTATAAAAAATATCCTCCCTCTCCAAGTACTTTTTATATTGAATATAATCACAAAGGAAGTACTCTTTTATAAGAAATATACTCCCTCTCCAAGTACTCTTTTATATTGAATATAATCACACAGGAAATACTCTTTTATAAAAAATATACTCCCTCTCCAAGTACTCTTTTATATTGAATATAATCACACAGGAAGTACTCGTTTATAAAAAATATACTCCCTCTCAAAATACTCTTTTATATTGAATATAATCACACAGTAAGTTCACTTTGATAAAAAATATACTCCCTCTCAAAGTACTCTTTTATATTGAATATAATCACACAGGAAGTACTCTTTTATAAAAAATATACTCCCTCACCAAGTACTCTTTTATATAGAATATAATCACACTGGAATACCCTTTTATATTGAATATAATCGCACAGGAAGTACTCTTTTATAAAAAATATACTCCCTCTCATGGTACTTTTTTATATTGAATATAATCACACAGGAAGTACTCTTTTATAAAAAATATACTCCCTCTCAAAGTACTCTTTTATGTTGAATATAATCACACAGGAAGTACTCTTTTATAAAAAATATACTCCCTCTCCAAGTACTCTTTTATATTGAATATAATCACACTGGAAATACCCTTTTATATTGAATATAATCACACAGGAAGTACTCTTTTATAAAAAATATACTCCCTCTCAAAGTACTCCTTTATATTGAATATAATCACACAGGAAGTACACTTTTATAAAAATTATACTCCCTCTCAAAGTACTCTTTTATATTGAATATAATCACAAAGGAAGTACTCTTTTATAAAAAATATACTCCCTCTCCAAGTACTCTTTTATATTGAATATAATCACACAGGAAGTACTCCTTTATAAAAAAAATACTCCCTCTCCAAGTACTATTTTATATTGAATATAATCACTTTGGAAGTACTGGTTGATATTGAATATAATCACACAGGAAGTACTCATTTTTATTGAATATAATCACACAGAAAGTACTCTTTTATAAAAAATATACTCCCTCTCCAAGTACTCTTTTATATTGAATATAATCACACTGGAAATACCCTTTTATATTGAATATAATCACACAGGAAGTACTCTTTTATAAAAAAATACTACCTCTCCAAGTACTCTTTTATATTGAATATAATCACACAGGAAGTACTCTTTTATAAAAAATATACTCCCTCTCCAAGTACTCTTTTATATTGAATATAATCACACTGGAAATACACTTTTATATTGAATATAATCACACAGGAAGTACTCTTTTATAAAAAATATACTCCCTCTCATAGTACTTTTTTATGTTGAATATAATCACACAGGAACTACTCTTTTATAAAAAATATACTCCCTCTCAAAGTACTCTTTTATATTGAATATAATCACACAGGAAGTACTCTTTTACAAAAAATATCCTCCCTCTCCAAGTACTTTTTATATTGAATATAATCACAAAGGAAGTACTCTTTTATAAGAAATATACTCCCTCTCCAAGTACTCTTTTATATTGAATATAATCACACAGGAAGTACTCTTTTATAAAAAATATACTCCCTCTCCAAGTACTCTTTTATATTGAATATAATCACACAGGAAGTACTCGTTTATAAAAAATATACTCCCTCTCAAAGTACTCTTTTATATTGAATATAATCACCGTGGAAATACTCTTACATATTGAATATAATCACACAGGATGTACTCTTTTATAAAAAATATACTCCCTCTCAAAGTACTCCTTTATATTGAATATAATCACACAGGAATTACACTTTTATAAAAAATATACTCCCTCTCAATGTACTCTTTTATATTGAATATAATCACAAAGGAAGTACTCTTTTATAAGAAATATACTCCCTCTCAAAGTACTCTTTTATATTGAATATAAGCACACAGGAAGTACTCTTTTATAAAAAATATACTCCCTCTCCAAGTACTCTTTTATATTGAATATAATCACACAGGAAGTACTCTTTTATAAAAAATATACTCCCTCTCCAAGTACTCTTTTATATTGAATATAATCACACTGGAAATACCATTTTATATTGAATATAATCACACAGGAAGTACTCTTTTATAAAAAATATACTCCCTCTCAAAGTACTCCTTTATATTGTATATAATCACACAGGAACTACACTTTTAATAAAATTATACTCCCTCTCAAAGTACTCTTTTATATTGAATATAATCACACAGGAAGTACTCTTTTATAAAAAATATACTCCCTCTCAAAGTACTCCTTTATATTGAATATAGTCACACAGGAAGTACACTTTTATAAAAATTTTACTCCCTCTCAAAGTACTCCTTTTTATTGAATATAATCACAAAGGAAGTACTGTTTTATAAGAAATATACTCCCTCTTCAAGTACTCTTTTATATTGAATATAATCACACAGGAAGTACTCTTTTCTAAAAAATATACTCCCTCTCAAAATACTCTTTTATATTGAATATAATCACCGTGGAAATACTCTTACATATTGAATATAATCACACAGGATGTACTCTTTTATAAAAAATATACTCCCTCTCAAAGTACTCCTTTATATTGAATATAATCACACAGGATTTACACTTTTATAAAAAATATACTCCCTCTCAAATTACTGTTTTATATTGAATATAATCACAAAGGAAATACTCTTTTATAAGAAATACACTCCCTCTCAAAGTACTCTTTTATATTGAATATAATCACACAGGAAGTACTCTTTTATAAAAAATATACTCCCTCTCCAAGTACTCTTTTATATTGAATATAATCACACTGGAAATACCCTTTTATATTGAATATAATCACACAGGAAGTACTCTTTTATAAAAAATATACTCCCTCTCATAGTACTTTTTTATGTTGAATATAATCACACAGGAACTACTCTTTTATAAAAAATATACTCCCTCTCAAAGTACTCTTTTATATTGAATATAATCACACAGGAAGTACTCTTTTATAAAAAATATCCTCCCTCTCCAAGTACTTTTTATATTGAATATAATCACAAAGGAAGTACTCTTTTATAAGAAATATACTCCCTCTCCAAGTACTCTTTTATATTGAATATAATCACACAGGAAATACTCTTTTATAAAAAATATACTCCCTCTCCAAGTACTCTTTTATATTGAATATAATCACACAGGAAGTACTCGTTTATAAAAAATATACTCCCTCTCAAAGTACTCTTTTATATTGAATATAATCACACAGTAAGTTCACTTTGATAAAAAATATACTCCCTCTCAAAGTACTCTTTTATATTGAATATAATCAAACAGGAAGTTCTGTTTTATTAAAAAATATACTCCCTCTCCAAGTACTCTTTTATATTGAATATAATCACACTGGAAATACCCTTTTATATTGAATATAATCACACAGGAAGTACTCTTTTATAAAAAATATACTCCCTCTCAAAGTACTCCTTTATATTGAATATAATCACACAGGAATTACACTTTTATAAAAATTATACTCCCTCTCAAAGTACTCTTTTATATTGAATATAATCACACAGGAAGTACTCCTTTATAAAAAAATACTCCCTTTCCAAGTACTCTTTTATATTGAATATAATCACTTTGGAAGTACTGGTTAATATTGAATATAATCACACAGGAAGAACTCATTTGTATTGAATATAATCACACAGGAAGTACTCTTTTATAAAAAATATACTCCCTCTCCCATTACTCTTTATATTGATTATAATCACACTGGAAATACCGTTTTATATTGAATATAATACCACAGGAAGTACTCTTTTATAAAAAATATACTCCCTCTCATACTACATTTTTATATTGAATATAATCACACAGGAACTACTCTTTTATAAAAAATATACTCCCTCTCAAAGTACTCTTTTATATTGAATATAATCACACAGGAAGTACTCTTTTATAAAAAATACACTCCCTCTCAAAGTACTCCTTTATATTGAATATAATCACACAGGAATTACTCTTTTATAAAAAATATACTCCCTCTCAAAGTACTCTTTTATTTCGAATATAATCACAAAGGAAGTACTCTTTTATAAGAAATATACTCCCTCTCAAAGTACTCTTTTATATTGAATATAATCACACAGGAAGTACTCTTTTATAAAAAATATACTCCCTCACCAAGTACTCTTTTATATAGAATATAATCACACTGGAATACCCTTTTATATTGAATATAATCGCACAGGAAGTACTCTTTTATAAAAAATATACTCCCTCTCATGGTACTTTTTTATATTGAATATAATCACACAGGAACTACTCTTTTATAAAAAATATACTCCCTCTCAAAGTACTCTTTTATGTTGAATATAATCACACAGGAAGTACTCTTTTATAAAAAATATACTCCCTCTCCAAGTACTCTTTTATATTGAATATAATCACACTGGAAATACCCTTTTATATTGAATATAATCACACAGGAAGTACTCTTTTATAAAAAATATACTCCCTCTCAAAGTACTCCTTTATATTGAATATAATCACACAGGAAGTACACTTTTATAAAAATTATACTCCCTCTCAAAGTACTCTTTTATATTGAATATAATCACAAAGGAAGTACTCTTTTATAAAAAATATACTCCCTCTCCAAGTACTCTTTTATATTGAATATAATCACACAAGAAGTACTCCTTTATAAAAAAAATACTCCCTCTCCAAGTACTATTTTATATTGAATATAATCACTTTGGAAGTACTGGTTGATATTGAATATAATCACACAGGAAGTACTCATTTTTATTGAATATAATCACACAGAAAGTACTCTTTTATAAAAAATATACTCCCTCTCCAATTACTCATTTATATTGAATATAATCACACTGGAAATACCGTTTTATATTGAATATAATCACACAGGAAATTCTCTTTTAAAAAAAATATACTCCCTCTCATAGTACTTTTTTATATTGAATATAATCACACAGGAACTACTCTTTTATAAAAAATATACTCCCTCTCAAACTACTCTTTTATATTGAATATAATCACACAGGAAGTACTCTTTTATAAAAAATATACTCCCTCTCCAAGTACTCTTTTATATTGAATATAATCGCAAAGAAAGTATTCTTTTATAGGAAATATACTCCCTCTCCAAGTACTCTTATATATTGAATATAATCACACAGGAAGTACTCCTTTATAAAAAAAATACTCCCTCTCCAAGTACTCTTTTATATTGAATATAATCACACAGGAAGTACTCTTTTATAAAAAATATACTCCTCTCCAAGTACTCTTTTATATTGAATATAATCACACAGGAAGTACTCGTTTATAAAAAATATACTCCCTCTCAAAGTACTCTTTTATATTGAATATAATCACACAGGAAGTACTCGTTTATAAAAAATATACTCCCTCTCCAATTACTCTTTTACATTGAATATAATCACACAGTAAGTACTCTTTTATAAAAAATATACTCCCTCTCAAAGTACTCTTTTATATTGAATATAATCACACAGGAAGTACTCTTTTATTAAAAAATATACTCCCTCTCCAAGTACTCTTTTATACTGAATATAATCACACTGGAAAAACCCTTTTATATTGAATATAATCATACGGGAAGTACTCTTTTATAAAAAATATACTCCCTCTCAAAGTACTCCTTTATATTGAATATAATCACACAGGAAGTACACTTTTATAAAAATTATACTCCCTCTCAAAGTACTCTTTTATATTGAATATAATCACACAGGAAGTACTCCTTTATAAAAAAAATTCTCCCTTTCCAAGTACTCTTTTATATTGAATATAATCCCTTTGGACGTACTGGTTAATTTTGAATATAATCACACAGGGAGTACTCATTTGTATTGAATATAATCACAAAGGAAGTACTCTTTTATAAAAAATATACTCCCTCTCCAAGTACTCTTTTATATTGAATATAATCACACTGGAAATACCGTTTTATATTGAATATAATACCACAGGAAGTACTCTTTTATAAAAAATATACTCCCTCTCATACTGCATTTTTATATTGAATATAATCACACAGGAACTACTCTTTTATAAAAAATATACTCCCTCTCAAAGAACTCTTTTATATTGAATATAATCTCACACGAAGTACTCTTTTATAAAAAATATACTCCCTCTCAAAGTACTCCTTTATATTGAATATAATCACACAGGTATTACACTTTTATAAAAAATATACTCCCTCTCAAATACTCTTTTATATTGAATATAATCACAAAGGAAGTACTCTTTTATAAGAAATATACTCCCTCTCAAAGTACTCTTTTATATTGAATATAATCACACAGGAAATACTCTTTAATAAAAAATATACTCCCTCTCCAAGTACTCTTTTATATAGAATATAATCACACTGGAATACCCTTTTATATTGAATATAATAACAGAGGAACTACTCTTTTATAAAAAATATACTCCCTCTCAAAGTACTCTTTTATATTGAATATAATCACCCAGGAAGTACTCTTTTATAAAAAATATACTCCCTCTCCAAGTACTCTTTTATATTGAATATAATCACACTGGAAGTACCCTTTTATATTGAATATAATCACACAGGAAGTACTCTTTTATAAAAAATATACTCCCGCTCAAAGTACTCCTTTATATTGAATATAATCACACAGGAAGTACACTTTTAGAAAAATTATACTCCCTCTCAAAGTACTCTTTTATATTGAATATAATCACACTGGAAGTACCCTTTTATATTGAATATAATCACACAGGAAGTACTCTTTTATAAAAAATATACTCCCTCTCAAAGTACTCCTTTATATTGAATATAATCACACAGGAAGTACACTTTTAGAAAAATTATACTCCCTCTCAAAGTACTCTTTTATATTGAATATAATCACAAAGGAAGTACTCTTTTATAAAAAATATACTCCCTCTCCAAGTACTCTTTTATATTGAATATAATCACTTTGGAAGTACTGGTTAATATTGAATATAATCACACAGGAAGTACTCATTTTTATTGAATATAATCACACAGGAAGTACTCTTTTATAAAAAATATACTCCCTCTCCAATTACTCATTTATATTGAATATAATCGCACTGGAAATACCGTTTTATACTGAATATAATCACACAGGAAATACTCTTTTAAAAAAAATATACTCCCTCTCATAGTACTTTTTTATATTGAATATAATCACACAGGAACTACTCTTTTATAAATAATATACTCCCTCTCAAAGTACTCCTTTATATTGAATATAATCACACAGGAATTACACTTTTATAAAAAATATACTCCCTCTCAAAGTACTCTTTTATATTGAATATAATCACAAAGGAAATACTCTTTTATGAGAAATATACTCCCTCTCAAAGTACTCTTTTATATTGAATATAATCACACAGGAAGTACTCTTTTATAAAAAATATACTCCCAATCCAAGTACTCTTTTATATAGAATATAATCACACTGGAATACCCTTTTATATTGAATATAATCGCACAGGAAGTACTCTTTTATAAAAAATATACTCCTTCTCATGGTACTTTTTTATATTGAATATAATCACACAGGATCTACTCTTTTATAAAAAAGATACTCCCTCTCAAAGTACTCTTATATATTGAATATAATCACACAGGAAGTACTCTTTTATAAAAAATATACTCCCTCTCCAAGTACTATTTTATATTGAATATAATCACACTGGAAATACCCTTTTATATTGAATATAATAACACAGGAAGTACTCTTTTATAAAAAATATACTCGCTCTCAAAGTACTCCTTTATATTGAATATAATCACACAGGAAGTACACTTTTAGAAAAATTATACTCCCTCTCAAAGTACTCTTTTATATTGAATATAATCACAAAGGAAGTACTCTTTTATAAAAAATATACTCCCTCTCCATGTACTCTTTTATATTGAATATAATCACTTTGGAATTACTGGTTAATATTGAATATAATCACACAGGAAGTACTCATTTTTATTGAATATAATCACACAGGAAGTACTCTTTTATAAAAAATATATTCCCTCTCCAATTACTCATTTATATTGAATATAATCGCACTGGAAATACCGTTTTATACTGAATATAATCACACAGGAAATACTCTTTTAAAAAAAATATACTCCCTCTCATAGTACTTTTTTATATTGAATTTAATCACACAGGAACTACTCTTTTATAAAAAATATACTCCCTCTCAAAGTACTCTTTTATATTGAATATAATCACACAGGAACTTCTCTTTTATAAAAAACATACTCCCTCTCCAAGTACTCTTTTATATTGAATATAATCACAAAGGAAGTACTCTTTTATAGGAAATATACACCCTCTCCAAGTACTCTTTTATATTGAATATAATCACACAGAAAGTAATCTTTTATAAAAAAAATACTCCCTCTCCAAGTACTCTTTTATATTGAATATAATCACAAAGGAAGTACTCTTTTATAGGAATATACTCCCTCAACAAGTACTCTTTTATATTGAATATAATCACACAGGAAGTACACTTTTATAAAAATTATACTCCCTCTCAAAGTACTCTTTTATATTGAATATAATCACAAAGGAAGTACTCTTTTATAAAAAATATACTCCCTCTCCAAGTACTCTTTTATACTGAATATAATCACACAGGAAGTACTCCTTTATAAAAAAATACTCACTCTCCAAGTACTACTTTATATTGAATATAATCACTTTGGAAGTACTGGTTAATATTGAATATAATCACACAGGAAGTATTCATTTTTATTGAATATAATCACACCGGAAGTACTCTTTTATAAAAAATATACTCCCTCTCCAATTACTCATTTATATTGAATATAATCACACTGGAAATACCGTTTTATATTGAATATAATCACACAGGAAATACTCTTTTATAAAAAATATACTCCCTCTCATAGTACTTTTTTATATTGAATATAATCACACAGGAACTACTCTTTTATAAAAAATATACTCCCTCTCAAAGTACTCCTTTTTATTGAATATAATCACACAGGAAGTACTCTTTTATAAAAAATATACTCCCTCTCCAAGTACTCTTTTATATTGAATATAATCACAAAGGAAGTACTCTTTTATAAGAAATATACTCCCTCTCCAAGTACTCTTTTATATTGAATATAATCACACAGGAACTACTCCTTTATAAAAAAAAACTCCCTCTCCAAGTACTCTTTTATATTGAATATAATCACACAGGAAGTACTCTTTTATAACAAATATACTCCCTCTGCAAGTACTATTTTATATTGAATATAATTACACAGGAAGTACTCGTTCATAAAAAATATACTCCCTCTCAAAGTACTCTTTTATATTGAATATAATCACACAGGAAGTACTCTTTTATAAAAAATGTACTCCCTCTCAAAGTACTCTTTTATATTGAATATAATCACACAGGAAGTACTCTTTTATTAAAAAATATACTCCCTCTCCAAGTACTCTTTTATATTGAATATAATCACAAAGGAAGTACTCTTTTATAAGAAATAAACTCCCTCTCCAAGTACTCTTTTATATTGAATATAATCACACAGGAACTACTCCTTTATAAAAAAAAACTCCCTCTCCAAGTACTCTTTTATATTGAATATAATCACACAGGAAGTACTCTTTTATAACAAATATACTCCCTCTGCAAGTACTATTTTATATTGAATATAATTACACAGGAAGTACTCGTTCATAAAAAATATACTCCCTCTCAAAGTACTCTTTTATATTTAATATAATCACACAGGAAGTACACTTTTATAAAAATTATACTCCCTCTCAAAGTACTCTTTTATATTGAATATAATCACACAGGAAGTACTCCTTTATAAAAAAAATACTCCCTTTCCAAGTACTCTTTTCTATTGAATATAATCACTATGGAAGTACTGGTTAATATAGAATATAATCTCACAGGAAGTACTCATTTGTATTGAATATAATCACACAGGAAGTACTCTTTTATAAAAAATATACTCCCTCTCCAATTACTCTTTTATATTGAATAAAATCACACTTGAAATACCGTTTTATATTGAATATAATACCACAGGAAGTGCTCTTTTTATAAAAAATATACTCCCTCTCATACTACATTTTTATATTGAATATAATCACACAGGAACTACTCTTTTATAAAAAATATACTCCCTCTCAAAGTACTCTTTTATATTGAATATAATCACACAGGAAGTACTCTTTTATAAAAAATATACTCCCTCTCAAAGTACTCCTTTATATTGAATATAATCACACAGGAATTACACTTTTATAAAAAATATACTCCCTCTCAAAGTACTCTTTTATATTGAAAATAATCACAAAGGAAGGAAGTACTCTTTATAAGAAATATACTCCCTCTCAAAGTACTCTTTTATATTGATTATAATCACACAGGAAGTACTCTTTTATAAAAAATATACTCCCTCTCCAAGTACTCTTTTATATAGAATATAATCACACTGGAATACCCTTTTATATTGAATATAATCGCACAGGAAGTACTCTTTTATAAAAAATATACTCCCTCTCATGGTACTTTTTTATATTTAATATAATCACACAGGAACTACTCTTTTATAAAAAATATACTCCCTCTCAAAGTACTCTTTTATATTGAATATAATCACACAGGAAGTACTCTGTTATAAAAAATATACTCCCTCTCCAAGTACTCTTTTACATTCAATATAATCACACTGTAAATACCCTTTTATATTGAATATAATGAAACAGGAAGTACTCTTTTATAAAAAATATACTCCCTCTCAAAGTACTCCTTTATATTGAATATAATCACACAGGAAGTACACTTTTATAAAAATTATACTCCCCTCTCAAAGTACTCTTTATATTGAATAAAATCACAAAGGAAGTACTCTTTTATAAAAAATATACTCCCTCTCCAAGTACTCTTTTATACTGAATATAATCACACAGGAAGTACTCCTTTATAAAAAAAAACTCCCTCTCCAATTACTATTTTATATTGAATATAATCACTTTGGAAGTACTGGTTAATATTGAATATAATCACACAGGAAGTACTCATTTTTATTGAATATAATCACAGCGGAAGTACTCTTTTATAAAAAATATACTCCCTCTCCAATTACTCATTTATATTGAATATAATCACACTGGAAATACCGTTTTATATTGAATATAATCACACAGGAAATACTCTTTTATAAAAAATATACTCCCTCTCATAGTACTTTTTTATATTGAATATAATCACACAGGAACTACTCTTTTATAAAAAATATACTCCCTCTCAAAGTACTCTTTTATATTGAATATAATCACACAGGAAGTACTCTTTTATAAAAAATATACTCCCTCTCCAAGTACTCTTTATATTGAATATAATCATAAAGGAAGTACTCTTTTATAAGAAATATACTCCCTCTCCAAGTACTCTTTTATATTGAATATAATCACACAGGAAGTACTCCTTTATATAAAAAATACTCCCTCTCCAAGTACTCTTTTATATTGAATATAATCACACAGGAAGTACTCTTTTATAAAAAATATACTTCCTCTCAAAGTACTCTTTTATATTGAATATAATCACACAGGAAGTACTCATTTATAAAAATTATACTCCCTTTCAAAGTACTCTTTTATATTGAATATAATCACACAGGAAGTACTCTTTTATAAAAAATATACTCCCTCTCAAAGTACTCCTTTATATTGAATATAATCACACAGGAAGTACACTTTTATAAAAATTATACTCCCTCTCAAAGTACTCTTTTATATTGAATATAATCACAAAGGAAGTACTCTTCTATAAGAAATATACTCCCTCTCCAAGTACTCTTTTATATTGAATATAATCACACAGGAGGTACTCTTTTATAAAAAATATACTCCCTCTCAAAGTACTGTTTTATATTGAATATAATCACCGTGGAAATACTCTTACATATTGAATATAATCACACAGGATGTACTCTTTTATAAAAAATATACTCCCTCTCAAAGTACTCCTTTATATTGAATATAATCACACAGGAATTACACTTTTATAAAAAATATACTCCCTCTCAATGTACTCTTTTATATTGAATATAATCACAAAGGAAGTACTCTTTTATAAGAAATATACGCCCTTTCAAAGTACTCTTTTATACTGAATATAATCACACAGGAAGTACTCTTTATAAAAAATATACTCCCTCTCCAAGTACTCTTTTATATTGAATATAATCACACTGGAAATACCCTTTTATATTGAATATAATTGCACAGGATGTACTCTTTTATAAAAAATATACTCCCTCTCATAGTAATTTTTATATTGAATATAATCACACAGGAACTACTCTTTTATAAGAAATATACTCCCTCTCAAATTACTCTTTTATATTGAATATAATCACACAGGAAGTATTCTTTTATAAAAAATATACTCCCTCTCCAAGTACTCTTTTATATTGAATATAATCACACTTGAAATACCCTTTTATATAGAATATAATCACACAGGAAGTACTCTTTTATAAAAAATATACTCCCTCTCAAAGTACTCTTTTATATTGAATATAATCACACAGGAAGTACTCTTTTATAAAAAATATACTCCCTCTCAAAGTACTCTTTTATATTGAATATAATCACACAGGAATACTCTTTTATAAAAAATATACTCCCTCTCCAAGTACTCTTTTATATTGAATATAATCACACTGGAAATACCCTTTTATATTGAATATAATCACACAGGAAGTACTCTTTTATAAAAAATATACTCCCTCTCAAAGTACTCCTTTATATTGAATATAATCACACAGGAAATACACTTTTATAAAAATTATACTCCCTCTCAAAGTACTCTTATATATTGAATATAATCACCGTGGAAATACTCTTACATATTGAATATAATCACATAGGATGTACTCTTTTATAAAAAATATACTCCCTCTCAAAGTACTCCTTTATATTGAATATAATGACACAGGAATTACACTTTTATAAATAATATACTCCCTCTCCAAGTACTCTTTTATATTGAATATAATCACACTGGAAATACCCTTTTATATTGAATATAATCGCACAGGAAGTACTATTTTATAAAAAATTTACTCCCTCTCATAGTACTATTTTATATTGAATATAATCACACAGGAAGTACTCTTTTATAAAAAATATACTCCCTCTCAAATTACTCTTCTATATTGAATATAATCACACAGGAAGTACTCTTTTATAAAAAATATACTCCCTCTCCAAGTACTCTTTTATATTGAATATAATCACACTGGAAATACCCTTTTATATTGAATATAATCACACAGGAAGTACTCGTTTATAAAAAATATACTCCCTCTCAAAGTACTCTTTTATATTGAATATAATCACACAGGAAGTACTCTTTTATAAAAAAAATACTCCCTCTCCAAGTACTCTTTAATATTGAATATAATCACACTGGATATACCCTTTTATATTGAATATAATCACACAGGAAGTAATCTTTTATAAAAAATATACTCCCTCTCAAAGTACTCTTTTATATTGAATATAATCATACAGGAAGTACTCTTTTATAAAAAATATACTCCCTCTCCATGTACTCTTTTATATTGAATATAATCACACTGGAAATACCCTTTTATATTGAATATAATCACACAGGAAGTACTCTTTTATAAAAAACATACTCCCTCTCAAAGTACTCTTTTATATTGAATATAATCACACAGGAAGTACTCTTTTATAAAAAATATACTCCCTCTCCAAGTACTCTTTTATATTGACTATAATCACACTGGAAATACCCTTTTATATTGAATATAATCACACAGGAAGTTCTCTTTTATAAAAAATATACTCCCTCTCAAAGTACTCTTTTTCATTGAATATAATCACCGTGGAAATACGCTTACATATTGAATATAATCACACAGGATGTACTCTTTTATAAAAAATATACTACCTTTCAAAATACTCCTTTATAATGAATATAATCACACAGGAATTACACTTTTATAAAAAATATACTCCCTCTCAAAGTACACTTTTATACTGACTATAATCACATAGGAAGTACTCTTTTATAAAAAATATACTCCCTCTCAAAGTACTCCTTTATATTGAATATAATCACACAGGAAGTACACTTTTTTAAAAATTATACTCCCTCTCAAAGTACTCTTTTATATTGAATATAATCACACAGGATGTACTCTTTTATAAAAAATATACTCATCTCAAAGTACTCCTTTATATTGAATATAATCACACAGGAAGTACACTTTTATAAAAATTATACTCCTCTCAAAGTACTCTTTTATATTGAATATAATCACAAAGGAAGTACTCTTTTATAAGAAATATACTCCCTCTCCAAGTACTCTTTTATATTGAATATAATCACACAGGAAGTACTCTTTTTTAAAAAATATACTCCCTCTCACAGTACTCTTTTATATTGAATATAATCACCGTGGAAATACTCTTACATATTGAATATAATCACACAGGATGTACTCTTTTATAAAAAATATACTCCCTCTCAAAGTGCTCCTTTATATTGAATATAATCACACAGGAATTACACTTTTATAAAAAATATACTCCCTCTCAATGTACTCTTTTATATTGAATATAATCACAAAGGAAGTACTCTTTTATAAGAAATATACTCCCTTTCAAAGTACTCTTTTATATTGAATATAATCACACAAGAAGTACTCTTTTATAAAAAATATACTCCCTCTCCAAGTACTCTTTTATATTGAATTTAATCACACTGGAAATACCCTTTTATATTGAATATAATTGCACAGGATGTACTCTTTTATAAAAAATATACTCCCTCTCATAGTAATTTTTTATATTGAATATAATCACACAGGAACTACTCTTTTATAAAAAATATACTCCCTCTCAAATTACTCTTTTATATTGAATATAATCACACAGGAAGTACCCTTTTATAAAAAATATACTCCCTCTCCAAGTACTCTTTCATATTGAATATAATCACACTTGAAATACCCTTTTATATTGAATATAATCACACAGGAAGTACTCTTTTATAAAAAATATACTCCCTCTCAAAGTACTCTTTTATATTGAATATAATCACACAGGAAGTACTCTTTTATAAAAAATATACTCCCTCTCAAAGTACTCTTTTATATTGAATATAAACACACAGGAATACTCTTATATAAAAAATATACTCCCTCTCCAAGTACTCTTTTATATTGAATATAATCACACTGGAAATACACTTTTATATTGAATATAATCACACAGGAAGTACTCTTTTATAAAAAATATACTCCCTCTCAAATACTCCTTTATATTGAATATAATCACACAGGAAATACACTTTTATAAAAATTATACTCCCTCTCAAAGTACTCTTTTATATTGAATATAATCACAAAGGAAGTACTCTTTTATAAGAAATATACTCCTTCTCAAAGTACTCCTTTATATTGAATATAATCACACAGGAAGTACACTTTTATAAAAATTATACTCCCTCTCAAAGTACTCCTTTATATTCAATATAATCACAAAGGAAGTACCCTTTTATAAGAAATATACTCCCTCTCCAAGTACTCTTTTATATTGAATATAATCACACAGGAAGTACTCTTTTATAAAAAATATACTCCCTCTCAAAGTACTCTTATATATTGAATATAATCACCGTGGAAATACTCTTACATATTGAATATAATCACACAGGATGTACTCTTTTATAAAAAATATACTCCCTCTCAAAGTACTCCTTTATATTGAATATAATCACACAGGAATTACACTTTTATAAAAAATATACTCCCTCTCAAAGTACTCTTTTATATTGAATATAATCACAAAGGAAGTACTCTTTTATAAGAAATACACTCCCTCTCAAAGTACTCTTTTATATTGAATATAATCACACAGGAAGTACTCTTTTATAAAAAATATACTCCCTCTCCAAGTACTCTTTTATATTGAATATAATCACACTGGAAATACCCTTTTATATTGAATATAATCGCACAGGAAGTACTCTTATATAAAAAATATACTCCCTCTCATAGTACTTTTTTATATTGAATATAATCACACAGGAACTACTCTTTTATAAAAAATATACTCCCTCTCAAAGTACTCTTTTATATTGAATATAATCACACTGGAAGTACTCTTTTGTAAAAAATATCCTCCCTCTCCAAGTACTCTTTTATATTGAATATAATCACAAAGTAAGTACTCTTTTATAAGAAATATACTCCCTCTCCAAGTACTCTTTTATATTGAATATAATCACACAGGAAGTACTCCTTTATAAAAAAAATACTCCCTCTCCAAGTACCCTTTTATATTGAATATAATCACACAGGAAGTACTCTTTTATAAAAAAAATACTCCCTCTCCAAGTACTATTTTATATTGAATATAATCACTTTGGAAGTACTGGTTAATATTGAATATAATCACACAGGAAGTACTCATTTTTATTGAATATAATCACACAGGAAGTACTCTTTTATAAAAAATATACTCCCTCTCCAATTACTCATTTATATTGAATATAATCACACTGGAAATACCGTTTTATATTGAATATAATCACACAGGAAATACTCTTTTATAAAAAAATATACTCCCTCTCATAGTACTTTTTTATATTGAATATAATCACACAGGAACTACTCTTTTATAAAAAATATACTCCCTCTCAAAGTACTCTTTTATATTGAATATAATCACACAGGAAGTACTCTTTTATAAAAAATATACTCCCTCTCCAAGTACTCTTTTATATTGAATATAATCACAAAGGAAGTACTCTTTTATAGGAAATATACTCCCTCTCCAAGTACTCTGTTATATTGAATATAATCACACAGGAAATACTCTTTTATAAAAAAAATACTCCCTCTCCAAGTACTCTTTTATATTGAATATAATCACACAGGAAGTACTCTTTTATAAAAAATATACTCCCTCTCCAAGTACTCTTTTATATTGAATATAATCACACAGGAAGTACTCGTTTGTAAAAAATATACTCCCTCTCCAAGTACCCTTTTATATTGAATATAATCAAACAGGAAGTACTCGTTTATAAAAAATATACTCCCTCTCAAAGTACTCTTTTATATTGAATATAATCACACAGGAACTACTCTTTTATAAAAAATATACTCCCTCTCAAAGTACTCTTTTATATTGAATATAATCACACAGGAAGTACTCTTTTATTAAAAAATATACTCCCTCTCCAAGTACTCTTTTATATTGAATATAATCACACTGGAAATACCCTTTTATATTGAATATAATCACACAGGAAGTACTCTTTTATAAAAAATATACTCCCTCTCAAAGTACTGCTTTATATTGAATATAATCACACAGGACGTACACTTTTATAAAAATTATACTCCCTCTCAAAGTACTCTTTTATATTGAATATAATCACACAGGAAGTACTCCTTTGTAAAAAAAATACTCCCTCTCCAAGTACTCTTTTATATTGAATATAATCACTTTGGAAGTACTGGTTAATATTGAATATAATCACACAGGAAGTACTCATTTGTATTGAATATAATCACACAGGAAGTACTCCTTTATAAAAAATATACTCCCTCTCCAATTACTCTTTTATATTGAATATAATCACACTGGAAATACCCTTTTATATTGAATATAATCACACAGGAAGTACTCTTTTATAAAAAATATACTCCCTCTCAAAGTACTCTTTTATATTGAATATAATCACACAGGAATTACTCTTTTATAAAAAATATACTCCCTCTCAAAGTACTCTTTTATATTGAATATAATCACACAGGAAGTACTCTTTTATAAAAAATATACTCCCTCTCAAAGTACTCCTTTATATTGAATATAATCACACAGGAATTATACTTTTATAAAAAATATACTCCCTCTCAAAGTACTCTTTTATATTGAATTTCATCACAAAGGAAGTACTCTTTTATAAGAAATATACTCCCTCTCAAAGTACTCTTTTATATTGAATATAATCACACAGGAAGTACTCTTTTATAAAAAATATACTCCCCTCTCCAAGTACTCTTTTATATAGAATATAATCACACTGGAATACCCTTTTATATTGAATATAATCGCACAGGAAGCACTCTTTTATAAAAAATATACTCCCTCTCAAAGTACTCTTTTATATTGAATATTATCACCGTGGAAATACTCTTACATATTGAATATAATCACACAGGATGTACTGTTTTATAAAAAATATACTCCCTCTCAAAGTACTCCTTTATATTTAATATAATCACAGAGGAATTACACTTTTATAAAAAATATACTCCCTCTCAAAGTACTCTTTTATACTGAATATAATCACAAAGGAAGTACTCTTTTATAAGAAATATACTCCCTCTCAAAGTACTCTTTTATATTGAATATGATCACACAGGAAGTACTCTTTTAGAGAAAATATACTCCCTCTCCAAGTACTCTTTTATATTGAATATAATCACACTGGAAATACGCTTTTATATTGAATATAATCGCACAGGAAGTACTCTTGTATAAAAAATATACTCCCTCTCATAGTACCTTTTTATATTGAATATAATCACACAGGAACTACTCTTTTATAAAAAAAAATACTCCCTCTCAAAGTACTCTTTTATATTGAATATAATCACAGAGGAAGTACTCTTTTATAAAAAATATACTCCCTCTCCAAGTACTCTTTTATATTGAATATAATCACACTGGAAATACCCTTTTATATTGAATATAATCACACAGGAAGTACTCTTTTATAAAAAAATACTACCTCTCCAAGTACTCTTTTATATTGAATATAATCACACAGGAAGTACTCTTTTATAAAAATATACTCCCTCTCCAAGTACTCTTTTATATTGAATATAATCACACTGGAAATACACTTTTATATTGAATATAATCACACAGGATGTACTCTTTCATAAAAAATATAACTCCCTCTCAAAGTACTCTTTTATATTGAATATAATCACACAGGGAAGTACACTTTTATAAAAAATATACTCCCTCTTTAAGTACTCTTTAATATTGAATATAATCACACTGGAAAAACCCTTTTATTTTAAATATAATCACACAGGAAGTACTCTTTTATAAAAAATATACTCCCTCTCAAAGTACTCTTTTATATTGAATTTAATCACACAGGAAGTACTCTTTTATAAAAAATATATTCCCTCTCCAAGTACTCTTTTATATTGAATATAATCACACTGGAAATACCCTTTTATATTGAATATAATCACAGAGGAAGTACTCTTTTATAAAAAATATACTCCCTCTCCAAGTACTCTTTTATATTGAATATAATCACACAGGAAGTACTCTTTTATAAAAAATATACTCCCTCTCCAAGTACTCTTTTATATTGAACATAATCACACTGGAAATACCCTTTTATATTGAATATAATCACACAGGAAGTACTCTTTTATAAAAAATATACTCCCTCTCAAAGTACTCTTTTATATTGAATATAATCACACAGGAAATACTCTTTTATCAAAAATATACTCCCTCTCCAAGTACTCTTTTATATTGTATATAATCACACTGGAAATACCCTTTTATATTGAATATAATCACACAGGATGTACTCTTTTATAAAAAATATACTCCCTCTCAAAGTACTCCTTTATATTGAATATAATCACACAGGAAGTACACTTTTATAAAAATTATACTCCCTCTCAAAGTACTCTTTTATATTGAATATAATCACACAGGGAGTACTCTTTTATAAAAAATATACTCCCTCTCAAAGTACTCCTTTATATTGAATATAATCACACAGGAAGTACACTTTAATAAAAATTATACTCCCTCTCAAAGTACTCTTTTATATTGAATATAATCACAAAGGAAGTACTCTTTTATAAGAAATATACTCCCTCTCCAATTACTCTTTTATATTGAATATAATCACACAGAAGTACTGTTTTATAAAAAATATACTCCCTCTCCAAGTACTCTTTTATATTGAATATAATCACACAGGAAATACTGGTTTTTAAAAAATATACTCCCTCTCCAAGTACTCTTTTATATTGATATAATCACACAGGAATTACTGTTTTTAAAAAATATACTCCCTCTACAAGTACTCTTTTATATTGAATATAACCACACAGAAAGTACTCTTTTCTAAAAAATATACTCCCTATCGAAGTCCTCTTTTATACGGAATATAATCACACTGGAAGTACTCTTTTATACTGAATATAATCACACAGGAAGGACTCTTTTATAAAAAATATACTCCCTCTCTAAGTACTCTTTTATATTGAATATAATCACACAGGAAGTACTCTGTATAAAAAATATACTCCCTCTGAAAGTCATCTTTTATACGGAATATAATCACACTGGAAGTACTATTTTATACTGAATATAATCACACAGGAAATTCTCTTATATAAAAAATATACTCCCTCTCAACGGACTCTTTTATATCGAATACAATCACACAGGAAGTACTCTTTTATAAAAAATATACTCCATCTCCAAGTACTCTTTTATATAGAATATAATCACACTGGAATACCCTTTTATATTGAATATAATCACACAGGAAGTACTCTTTTATAAAAAATATACTCCCTCTCATAGTACTTTTTTATATTGAATATAATCACACAGGAAGTACTCTTTTATAAAAAATATACTCCCTCTCAAATTACTCTTCTATATTGAATATAATCACACAGGAAGTACTCTTTAATAAAAAATATACTCCCTCTCCAAGTACTCTTTTATATTGAATATAATCACACCGGAAATACCCTTTTATATTGAATATAATCACACAGGAAGTACTCTTTTATAAAAAATATACTCCCTCTCAAAGTACTCTTTTATATTGAATATAATCACACAGGAAGTACTCTTTTATTAAAAAAATACTCCCTCTCCATGTACTCTTTAATATTGAATATAATCACACTGGATATACCCTTTTATATTGAATATAATCACACAGGAAGTAATCTTTTATAAAAAATATACTCCCTCTCAAAGTACTCTTTTATATTGAATATAATCACACAGGAAGTACTCTTTTATAAAAAATATACTCCCTCTACAAGTACTCTTTTATATTGAATATAATCACACTGGAAATACCCTTTTATATTGAATATAATCACACAGGAAGTACTCTTTTATAAAAAATATACTCCCTCTCAAAGTACTCTTTTATATTGAATATAATCACACAGGAAGTACTCTTTTATAAAAAATATACTCCCTCTCAAAGTACTCTTTTATATTGAATATAATCACACAGGAAGTACACTTTTATAAAAATTATACTCCCTCTCAAAGTACTCTTTTATATTGAATATAATCACACAGGATGTACTCTTTTATAAAAAATATACTCATCTCAAAGTACTCCTTTATATTGAATATAATCACACAGGAAGTACACTTTTATAAAAATTATACTCCCTCTCAAAGTCCTCTTTTATATTGAATATAATCACAAAGGAAGTACTCTTTTATAAGAAATATACTCCCTCTCCAAGTACTCTTTTATATTGAGTATAATCACACAGGAAGTACTCTTTTTAAAAAATATACTGCCTCTCAAAGTACTCTGTTTTATTAAATATAATCATACAGGAAGTACTCTTTTTAAGAAATATACACGCTCTCAAAATACTCTTTTATAAAAAATATACTCCCTCTCAAAGTACTCTTTTAAATTGAATATAATCACACAGGAAGTACTGTTTTATAAAAAATATACTCCCTCTCCATGTACTCTTTTATAATGAATATAATCACAGTAAAAATACTCTTTTATAAAAAATATACTCCCTCTTAAAGTACTCTTTTATATTGAATAAAATCACACAGGAAGTACTCTTTTATAAAAAATATACTGCCTCTCAAAGTACTCTTTTATATTGAATATAATAACACAAGAAGTACTCTTTTATAAAAAATATACTCCCTCTCAACGTACTCTTTTATATTGAATATAATCACACAGTAAGTACTCTTTTATAAAAAATATACTCCGTCTAGAACTACTGTTTTATAAAAAATATGCTCCCTCTCAAAGTTCTCTTTCATATTGAATATAATCACACAGGAAATACTCTTTTATAAAAAATATACTCCCTCTCGAAGTACTCTTTTATATTAAATATAATCACACAAGAAGTACTCTTTTATAAAAAATATACTCCCTCTCAATGTACTCTATTATATTGAACATAATCACACAGGAAGTACTCTTTTATAAAAAATACACTCCCTCTCGACGTCCTCTATTATACGGAACATAATCACACTGGAAGTACTCTTTTATACTGAATATAGGGACACAGGAAGTACTCTTTTATAAGAAATATGCTCCCTCTCGAAGTACTCTTTTATATTGAATATAATCACACAAGAATTACTCTTTTATAAAAAATATACTCCCTCTCGACGTCATCTTTTATACGGAATATAATCATTCTGGAAGTGCTCTATTATACTGAATATAGTCACACAGGAAATACTGTTTTATAAAAAATATACTCCCTCTCAACGTACTCTTTTATATTGAATATAATCACACAGTAAGTACCTTTTACAAAATTATACTCCCTCTCGAAATACTCTTTTATAAAAAATATACTCCCTCTCAAAGTACTCTTTTATATTGAACATAATCACACAGGAAGTACTCTTTTATAAAAAATATACTCCCTCTCGACGTCCTCTATTATGCGGAATATAATCACACTGGAAGTACTCTTTTATACTGAATATAGTGACACAGGAAGTACTCATTTATAAAAAATATACTCCCTCTCAACGTACTCTTTTATATTGAATATAATCCCACAGGAAGTACTCTTTTATACAAAATATACTCCCTCTCGAAGTACTCTTTTATACAAAATATACTCCCTCTCAAAGTACTCTTTTATATTGAATATAATCCCACAGGAAGTAACCTATTATAAAAAATACACTCCCTCTTGAAGTACTCTTTTATAAAAAATATACTCCCTCTCAAAATACTCTTTTATATTGAATATAATCACACAGGAAGTACTGTTTTATAAAAAATATACTCCCTCTCCAAGTACTCATTTATTTTGAATATAATCACAATAGAAATACTCTTTTATAAAAAATATACTCCCTCTAAAAGTACTCTTTTATATTGAATATAATCACACAGGAAGTACTCTTTTATAAAAAATATACTCCCTCTCGATGTCTTCTTTTATACGGAATATAATCACACCGGAATTACACTTTTTCCTGAATATAATCACACAGGAAGTACACTTTTATAAAATATATACTCCCTCTCAAAGTACTCTTTTATATTGAATATAATCACACAAGAATTACTCTTTTATCAGAAATTTTCTCCCTGTAAAAGTACTCTTTTATATTGAATATAAACACACAGGAAGTACTATTTTATAAAAAATATACTGCCTCTCAAAGTACTCTGTTATATTAAATATAATCACACAGGAAGTACTCTTTTTAAAAAATATACACGCTCTTAAAATACTCTTTTATAAAAAATATACTCCCTCTCAAAGTACTCTTTTATATTGAATATAATCACACAGGAAGTACTCTTTTATAAAAAATATACTCCCTCTCCAAATACTCTTTTATATTGAATATAATCACACTGGAAATACCCTTTTATATTGAATATAATCACACAGGAAGTACTCTTTTATAAAAAATATACTCCCTCTCCATGTACTCTTTTATATTGAATATAATCACACTGGAAATACCCTTTTATATTGAATATAATCACACAGGAAGTACTCTTTTATAAAAAACATACTCCCTCTCAAAGTACTCTTTTATATTGAATATAATCACACAGGAAGTACTCTTTTATAAAAAATATACTCCCTCTCCAAGTACTCTTTTATATTGACTATAATCACACTGGAAATACCCTTTTATATTGAATATAATCACACAGGAAGTACTCTTTTATAAAAAATATACTCCCTCTCAAAGTACTCTTTTTCATTGAATATAATCACCGTGGAAATACGCTTACATATTGAATATAATCACACAGGATGTACTCTTTTATAAAAAATATACTACCTTTCAAAATACTCCTTTATATTGAATATAATCACACAGGAATTACACTTTTATAAAAAATATACTCCCTCTCAAAGTACACTTTTATACTGACTATAATCACATAGGAAGTACTCTTTTATAAAAAATATACTCCCTCTCAAAGTACTCCTTTATATTGAATATAATCACACAGGAAGTACACTTTTTTAAAAATTATACTCCCTCTCAAAGTACTCTTTTATATTGAATATAATCACACAGGATGTACTCTTTTATAAAAAATATACTCATCTCAAAGTACTCCTTTATATTGAATATAATCACACAGGAAGTACACTTTTATAAAAATTATACTCCCTCTCAAAGTACTCTTTTATATTGAATATAATCACAAAGGAAGTACTCTTTTATAAGAAATATACTCCCTCTCCAAGTACTCTTTTATATTGAATATAATCACACAGGAAGTACTCTTTTTTAAAAAAATATACTCCCTCTCACAGTACTCTTTTATATTGAATATAATCACCGTGGAAATACTCTTACATATTGAATGTAATCACACAGGATGTACTCTTTTATAAAAAACTATACTCCCTCTCAAAGTGCTCCTTTATATTGAATATAATCACACAGGAATTACACTTTTTTAAAAAATATACTCCCTCTCAATGTACTCTTTTATATTGAATATAATCACAAAGGAAGTACTCTTTTATAAGAAATATACTCCCTTTCAAAGTACTCTTTTATATTGAATATAATCACACAAGAAGTACTCTTTTATAAAAAATATACTCCCTCTCCAAGTACTCTTTTATATTGAATTTAATCACACTGGAAATACCCTTTTATATTGAATATAATTGCACAGGATGTACTCTTTTATAAAAAATATACTCCCTCTCATAGTAATTTTTTATATTGAATATAATCACACAGGAACTACTCTTTTATAAAAAATATACTCCCTCTCCAAGTACTCTTTTATATTGAATATAATCACACTTGAAATACCCTTTTATATTGAATATAATCACACAGGAAGTACTCTTTTATAAAAAATATACTCCCTCTCAAAGTACTCTTTTATATTGAATATAATCACACAGGAAGTACTCTTTTATAAAAAATATACTCCCTCTCAAAGTACTGCTTTATATTGAATATAATCACACAGGACGTACACTTTTATAAAAATTATACTCCCTCTCAAAGTACTCTTTTATATTGAATATAATCACACAGGAAGTACTCCTTTGTAAAAAAAATACTCCCTCTCCAAGTACTCTTTTATATTGAATATAATCACTTTGGAAGTACTGGTTAATATTGAATATAATCACACAGGAAGTACTCATTTGTATTGAATATAATCACACAGGAAGTACTCTTTTATAAAAAATATACTCCCTCTCCAATTACTCTTTTATATTGAATATAATCACACTGGAAATACCCTTTTATATTGAATATAATCACACAGGAAGTACTCTTTTATAAAAAATATACTCCCTCTCAAAGTACTCTTTTATATTGAATATAATCACACAGGAATTACTCTTTTATAAAAAATATACTCCCTCTCAAAGTATTCTTTTATATTGAATATAATCACACAGGAAGTACTCTTTTATAAAAAATATACTCCCTCTCAAAGTACTCCTTTATATTGAATATAATCACACAGGAATTATACTTTTATAAAAAATATACTCCCTCTCAAAGTACTCTTTTATATTGAATTTAATCACAAAGGAAGTACTCTTTTATAAGAAATATACTCCCTCTCAAAGTACTCTTTTATATTGAATATAATCACACAGGAAGTACTCTTTTATAAAAAATATACTCCCTCTCCAAGTACTCTTTTATATAGAATATAATCACACTGGAATACCCTTTTATATTGAATATAATCGCACAGGAAGTACTCTTTTATAAAAAATATACTCCCTCTCAAAGTACTCTTTTATATTGAATATTATCACCGTGGAAATACTCTTACATATTGAATATAATCACACAGGATGTACTGTTTTATAAAAAATATACTCCCTCTCAAAGTACTCCTTTATATTTAATATAATCACACAGGAATTACACTTTTATAAAAAATATACTCCCTCTCAAAGTACTCTTTTATACTGAATATAATCACAAAGGAAGTACTCTTTTATAAGAAATATACTCCCTCTCAAAGTACTCTTTTATATTGAATATGATCACACAGGAAGTACTCTTTTAGAGAAAATATACTCCCTCTCCAAGTACTCTTTTATATTGAATATAATCACACTGGAAATACGCTTTTATATTGAATATAATCGCACAGGAAGTACTCTTGTATAAAAAATATACTCCCTCTCCAAGTACTCTTTTATATTGAATATAATCACACTGGAAATACCCTTTTATATTGAATATAATCACACAGGAAGTACTCTTTTATAAAAAAATACTACCTCTCCAAGTACTCTTTTATATTGAATATAATCACACAGGAAGTACTCTTTTATAAAAAATATACTCCCTCTCCAAGTACTCTTTTATATTGAATATAATCACACTGGAAATACACTTTTATATTGAATATAATCACACAGGATGTACTCTTTCATAAAAAATATACTCCCTCTCAAAGTACTCTTTTATATTGAATATAATCACACAGGAAGTACACTTTTATAAAAAATATACTCCCTCTTTAAGTACTCTTTAATATTGAATATAATCACACTGGAAAAACCCTTTTATTTTAAATATAATCACACAGGAAGTACTCTTTTATAAAAAATATACTCCCTCTCAAAGTACTCTTTTATATTGAATTTAATCACACAGGAAGTACTCTTTTATAAAAAATATATTCCCTCTCCAAGTACTCTTTTATATTGAATATAATCACACTGGAAATACCCTTTTATATTGAATATAATCACAGAGGAAGTACTCTTTTATAAAAAATATACTCCCTCTCAAAGTACTCCTTTATATTGAATATAATCACACAGGAAGTACACTTTAATAAAAATTATACTCCCTCTCAAAGTACTCTTTTATATTGAATATAATCACACAGAAGTACTGTTTTATAAAAAATATACTCCCTCTCCAAGTACTCTTTTATATTGAATATAATCACACAGGAAATACTGGTTTTTAAAATATATACTCCCTCTCCAAGTACTCTTTTATATTGATATAATCACACAGGAATTACTGTTTTTAAAAAATATACTCCCTCTACAAGTACTCTTTTATATTGAATATAACCACACAGAAAGTACTCTTTTCTAAAAAATATACTCCCTATCGAAGTCCTCTTTTATACGGAATATAATCACACTGGAAGTACTCTTTTATACTGAATATAATCACACAGGAAGGACTCTTTTATAAAAAATATACTCCCTCTCTAAGTACTCTTTTATATTGAATATAATCACACAGGAAGTACTCTGTATAAAAAATATACTCCCTCTGAAAGTCATCTTTTATACGGAATATAATCACACTGGAAGTACTATTTTATACTGAATATAATCACACAGGAAATTCTCTTATATAAAAAATATACTCCCTCTCAACGGACACTTTTATATCGAATACAATCACACAGGAAGTACTCTTTTATAAAAAATATACTCCCTCTCCAAGTACTCTTTTATATAGAATATAATCACACTGGAATACCCTTTTATATTGAATATAATCACACAGGAAGTACTCTTTTATAAAAAATATACTCCCTCTCATAGTACTTTTTTATATTGAATATAATCACACAGGAAGTACTCTTTTATAAAAAATATACTCCCTCTCAAATTACTCTTCTATATTGAATATAATCACACAGGAAGTACTCTTTAATAAAAAATATACTCCCTCTCCAAGTACTCTTTTATATTGAATATAATCACACCGGAAATACCCTTTTATATTGAATATAATCACACAGGAAGTACTCTTTTATAAAAAATATACTCCCTCTCAAAGTACTCTTTTATATTGAATATAATCACACAGGAAGTACTCTTTTATTAAAAAAATACTCCCTCTCCATGTACTCTTTAATATTGAATATAATCACACTGGATATACCCTTTTATATTGAATATAATCACACAGGAAGTAATCTTTTATAAAAAATATACTCCCTCTCAAAGTACTCTTTTATATTGAATATAATCACACAGGAAGTACTCTTTTATAAAAAATATACTCCCTCTACAAGTACTCTTTTATATTGAATATAATCACACTGGAAATACCCTTTTATATTGAATATAATCACACAGGAAGTACTCTTTTATAAAAAATATACTCCCTCTCAAAGTACTCTTTTATATTGAATATAATCACACAGGAAGTACTCTTTTATAAAAAATATACTCCCTCTCAAAGTACTCTTTTATATTGGAATATAATCACACAGGAAGTACACTTTTATAAAAATTATACTCCCTCTCAAAGTACTCTTTTATATTGAATATAATCACACAGGATGTACTCTTTTATAAAAAATATACTCATCTCAAAGTACTCCTTTATATTGAATATAATCACACAGGAAGTACACTTTTATAAAAATTATACTCCCTCTCAAAGTCCTCTTTATATTGAATATAATCACAAAGGAAGTACTCTTTTATAAGAAATATACTCCCTCTCCAAGTACTCTTTTATATTGAGTATAATCACACAGGAAGTACTCTTTTTAAAAAATATACTGCCTCTCAAAGTACTCTGTTTTATTAAATATAATCATACAGGAAGTACTCTTTTTAAGAAATATACACGCTCTCAAAATACTCTTTATAAAAATATACTCCCTCTCAAAGTACTCTTTTAAATTGAATATAATCACACAGGAAGTACTGTTTTATAAAAAATATACTCCCTCTCCATGTACTCTTTTATAATGAATATAATCACAGTAAAAATACTCTTTTATAAAAAATATACTCCCTCTCAAAGTACTCTTTTATATTGAATAAAATCACACAGGAAGTACTCTTTTATAAAAAATATACTGCCTCTCAAAGTACTCTTTTATATTGAATATAATAACACAAGAAGTACTCTTTTATAAAAAAATATACTCCCTCTCAACGTACTCTTTTATATTGAATATAATCACACAGTAAGTACTCTTTTATAAAAAATATACTCCGTCTTAGAACTACTGTTTTATAAAAAATATGCTCCCTCTCAAAGTTCTCTTTCATATTGAATATAATCACACAGGAAATACTCTTTTATAAAAAAATATACTCCCTCTCGAAGTACTCTTTTATATTAAATATAATCACACAAGAAGTACTCTTTTATAAAAAATATACTCCCTCTCAATGTACTCTATTATATTGAACATAATCACACAGGAAGTACTCTTTTATAAAAAAATACACTCCCTCTCGACGTCCTCTATTATACGGAACATAATCACACTGGAAGTACTCTTTTATACTGAATATAGGGACACAGGAAGTACTCTTTTATAAGAAATATACTCCCTCTCGAAGTACTCTTTTATATTGAATATAATCACACAAGAATTACTCTTTTATAAAAAATATACTCCTTCTCGACGTCATCTTTTATACGGAATATAATCATTCTGGAAGTGCTCTATTATACTGAATATAGGTCACACAGGAAATACTGTTTTATAAAAAATATACTCCCTCTCAACGTACTCTTTTATATTGAATATAATCACACAGTAAGTACCTTTTACAAAATTATACTCCCTCTCGAAATACTCTTTTATAAAAAATATACTCCCTCTCAAAGTACTCTTTTATATTGAACATAATCACACAGGAAGTACTCTTTTATAAAAAAATATACTCCCTCTCGACGTCCTCTATTATGCGGAATATAATCACACTGGAAGTACTCTTTTATACTGAATATAGTGACACAGGAAGTACTCATTTATAAAAAATATACTCCTCTCAACGTACTCTTTTATATTGAATATAATCCCACAGGAAGTACTCTTTTATACAAAATATACTCCCTCTCGAAGTACTCTTTTATACAAAATATACTCCCTCTCAAAGTACTCTTTTATATTGAATATAATCCCACAGGAAGTAACCTATTATAAAAAATACACTCCCTCTTGAAGTACTCTTTTATAAAAAATATACTCCCTCTCAAAATACTCTTTTATATTGAATATAATCACACAGGAAGTACTGTTTTATAAAAAATATACTCCCTCTCCAAGTACTCATTTATTTTGAATATAATCACAATAGAAATACTCTTTTATAAAAAATATACTCCCTCTAAAAGTACTCTTTTATATTGAATATAATCACACAGGAAGTACTCTTTTATAAAAAATATACTCCCTCTCGATGTCTTCTTTTATACGGAATATAATCACACCGGAATTACACTTTTTCCTGAATATAATCACACAGGAAGTACACTTTTATAAAATATATACTCCCTCTCAAAGTACTCTTTTATATTGAATATAATCACACAAGAATTACTCTTTTATCAGAAATTTTCTCCCTGTAAAAGTACTCTTTTATATTGAATATAATCACACAGGAAGTACTATTTTATAAAAAATATACTGCCTCTCAAAGTACTCTGTTATATTAAATATAATCACACAGGAAGTACTCTTTTTAAAAAATATACACGCTCTTAAAATACTCTTTTATAAAAAATATACTCCCTCTCAAAGTACTCTTTTATATTGAATATAATCACACAGGAAGTACTCTTTTATAAAAAATATACTCCCTCTCCAAATACTCTTTTATATTGAATATAATCACACTGGAAATACCCTTTTATATTGAATATAATCACACAGGAAGTACTCTTTTATAAAAAATATACTCCCTCTCAATGTACTCTTTTATATTGAATATAATCACACAGGAAGTACTCTTTTATAAAAAATATACTCCCTCTCAAAGTACTCTTTTTTATTGAATATAATCACCGTGGAAATACGCTTACATATTGAATATAATCACACAGGATGTACTCTTTTATAAAAAATATACTCCCTTTCAAAGTACTCCTTTATATTGAATATAATCACACAGGAATTACACTTTTATAAAAAATATACTCCCTCTCAAAGTACTCTTTTATACTTAATGTAATCACACAGGAAGTACTCTTTTATAAAAAATATACTCCCTCTCATAGTACTCCTTTATATTGAATATAATCACACAGGAAGTACACTTTTATAAAAATTATACTCCCTCTCAAAGTACTCTTTTATATTGAATATAAACACACAGGATGTACTCTTTTATAAAAAATATACTCATCTCAAAGTACTCCTTTATATTGAATATAATCACACAGGAAGTACACTTTTATAAAAATTATACTCCCTCTCAAAGTACTCTTTTATATTGAATATAATCACAAAGGAAGTACTCTTTTATAAGAAATATACTCCCTCTCCAAGTACTCTTTTATATTGAGTATAATCACACAGGAAGTACTCTTTTTAAAAAAATATACTCCCTCTCACAGTACTCTTTTATATTGAATATAATCACCGTGGAAATACTCTTACATATTGAATATAATCACACAGGATGTACTCTTTTATAAAAAATATACTCCCTCTCAAAGTACTCCTTTATATTGAATATAATCACACAGGAAATACACATTTATAAAAATTATACTCCCTCTCAAAGTACTCTTTTATATTGAATATAATCACAAAGGAAGTACTCTTTTATAAGAAATATACTCCCTCTCAAAGTACTCCTTTATATTGAATATAATCACACAGGAAGTACACTTTTATAAAAATTATACTCCCTCTCAAAGTACTCCTTTATATTGAATATAATCACAAAGGAAGTACTCTTTTATAAGAAATATACTCCCTCTCCAAGTAAACTTTTAAATTGATTATAGTCACACAGGAAGTACTCTTTTATAAAAAATATACTCCCTCTCAAAGTACTCATATATTGAATATAATCACCGTGGAAATACTCTTACATATTGAATATAATCACACAGGATGTACTCTTTTATAAAAAATATACTCCCTCTCCAAGTACTCTTTTATATTGAATATAATCACACAGGAAGTACCATTTATAAAAAATATACTCCCTCTCCAAGTACATTTTATATTGAATATAATCACACAGGAAGTACTCTGTTATAAAAAATATACTCCCTCTCCAAGTACTCTTTTATATTAAATATAATCACACTGGAAATACCCTATTATATTGAATATAATCACACAGGAAGTACTCTTTTATAAAAAATATACTCCCTCTCAAAGTACTCCTTTATATTGAATATAATCACACAGGAAGTACACTTTTATAAAAATTATACTCCCTCTCCAAGTACTCTTTTATATTGAATATAATCACACAGGAAGTACTCCTTTATAAAAAAAATACTCCCTCTCCAAGTACTATTTTATATTGAATATAATCACTTTGGAAGTACTGGTTAATATTGAATATAATCACACAGGAAGTACTCATTTTTATTGAATATAATAACACAGGAAGTACTCTTTTATAAAAAATATACTCCCTCTCCAATTACTCTTTTATATTGAATATAATCACACTGGAAATACCGTTTTATATTGATTATAATCACACAAGAAATACTCTTTTATAAAAAATATACTCCCTCTCATAGTACTTTTTTATATTGAATATAATCACACAGGAACTACTCTTTTATAAAAAATATACTCCCTCTCAAAGTACTCTTTTATATTGAATATAATCACACAGGAAGTACTCTTTTATAAAAAATATACTCCCTCTCCAAGTACTCTTTTATATTGAATATAATCACAAAGGAAGTACTCTTTTATAGGAAATATACTCCCTCTCCAAGTACTCTGTTATATTGAATATAATCACACAGGAAGTACTCTTTTATAAAAAAATACTCCCTCTCCAAGTACTCGTTTATATTGAATATAATCACACAGGAAGTACTCTTTTATAAAAAATATACTCCCTCTCCAAGTACTCTTTTATATTGAATATAATCACACAGGAAGTACTCATTTATAAAAAATATACTCCCTCTCCAATTACCCTTTTATATTGAATATAATCACACAGGAAGTACTCGTTTATAAAAAATATACTCCCTCTCAAAGTACTCTTTTATATTGAATATAAACACACAGGAACTACTCTTCTATAAAAAATATACTCCCTCTCAAAGTACTCTTTTATATTGAATATAATCACACAGGAAGTACTCTTTTATTAAAAAATATACTCCCTCTCCAACTACTCTTTTATATTGAATATAATCACACTGGAAATACCCTTTCATTTTGAATATAATCACACAGGAAGTACTCTTTTATAAAAATATACTCCCTCTCAAAGTACTCCTTTATATTGAATATAATCACACAGGAAGTACACTTTTATAAAAATTATACTCCCTCTCAAAGTACTCTTTTATATTGAATATAATCACACAGGAAGTACTCCTTTATAAAAAAAAATACTCCCTCTCCATGTAATCTTTTATATTGAATATAATCACTTTGGAAGTACTGGTCAATATTGAATATAATCACACAGGAAGTACTCATTTGTATTGAATATAATCACACAGGAAGTACTCTTTTATAAAAAATATACTCCCTCTCCAATTACTCTTTTATATTGAATATAATCACACTGGAAATACCGTTTTATATTGAATATAATACCACAGGAAGTACTCTTTTATAAAAAATATACTCCCTCTCATACTACATTTTTATATTGAATATAATCACACAGGAATTACTCTTTTATAAAAAATATACTCCCTCTCAAAGTACTCTTTTATAATGAATATAATCACACAGGAAGTACTCTTTTATAAAAAATATACTCCCTCTCAAAGTACTCCTTTATATTGAATATAATCACACAGGAATTATACTTTTATAAAAAATATACTCCCTCTCAAAGTACTCTTTTATATTGAATTTAATCACAAAGCAAGTACTCTTTTATAAGAAATATACTCCCTCTCAAAGTATTCTTTTATATTGAACATAATCACACAGGAAGTAGTCTTTTATAAAAAATATACTCCCTCTCCAAGTACTCTTTTATATAGAATATAATCACACTGGAATACCCTTTTGTATTGAATATAATCGCACAGGAAGTACTCTTTTATAAAAAATATACTACCTCTCATGGTACTTTTTTATATTGAATATAATCACACAGGAAGTACTCTTTTATAAAAAATATACTCCCTCTCAAAGTACTCCTTTATATTGAATATAATCACACAGGAAGTACACTTTTATAAAAATTATACTCCCTCTCAAAGTACTCTTTTATATTGAATATAATCACAAAGGAAATACTCTTTTATAAAAAATATACTCCCTCTCCAAGTACTCTTTTATATTGAATATAATCACACAGGAAGTACTCTTTTATAAAAAAAATACTCCCTCTTCTAGTACTATTTTATATTGAATATAATCACTTTGGAAGTACTGGTTAATATTGAATATAATCACACAGGAAGTACTCATTTTTATTGAATATAATCACACAGGAATGACTCTTTTATAAAAAATATACTCGCTCTCCAATTACTCATTTATATTGAATATAATCACACTGGAAATACCGTTTTATATTGAATATAATCACACAGGAAATACTCTTTTATAAAAAATATACTCCCTCCCATAGTACTTTTTTATGTTGAATATAATCACACAGGAACTACTCTTTTATAAAAAATATACTCCCTCTCAAAGTACTCTTTTATATTGAATATAAACACACAGGAAGTACTCTTTTATAAAAAATATACTCCCTCTCCAAGTACTCTTTTATATTGAATATAATCACAAAGGAAGTACTCTTTTATAGGAAATATACTCCCTCTCCAAGTACTTTTTATATTGAATATAATCACACAGGAAGTACTCCTTTATAAAAAATATCCTCCCTCTCCAAGTACTCTTTTATATTGAATATAATCACACAGGAAGTACTCGTTTATAAAAAATATGCTCCCTCTCCAAGTACCCTTTTATATTGAATATAATCACACGGGAAGTACTCATTTATAAAAAATAAACTCCCTCTCAAAGTACTCTTTTATATTGAATATAATCACACAGGAACTACTCTTTTATAAAAAATATACTCCCTCTCAAAGTACTCTTTTATATTAAATATAATCACACAGGAAGTACTCTTTTATTAAAAAATATACTCCCTCTCCAAGTACTCTTTTATATTGTATATAATCACACTGGAAATACCCTTTAATATTGAATATAATCACACAGGAAGTACTCTTTTATAAAAAATATACTCCCTCTCAAAGTACTCTTTTATATTGAATATAATCACTTTGGAAGTACTGGTTAATATTGAATATAATTACACAGGAAGTACTCATTTGTATTGAATATAATCACACAGGAAGTACTCTTTTATAAAAAATATACTCCCTCTCCAATTACTCTTTTATATTGAATATAATCACACTGGAAATACCGTTTTATATTGAATATAATACCACAGGAAGTACTCTTTTATAAAAAATATACTCCCTCTCATACTACATTTTTATATTGAATATAATCACACAGGAATTACTCTTTTATAAAAAATATACTCCCTCTCAAAGTACTTTTTTATATTGAATATAATCACAGAGGAAGTACTCTTTTATAAAAAATATACTCCCTCTCAAAGTACTCCTTTATATTGAATAAAATCACACAGGAATTACACTTTTATAAAAAATATACTCCCTCTCAAAGTACTCTTTTATATTGAATAAAATCACAAAGGAAGTGCTCTTTTATAAGAAATATACTCCCTATCAAAGTACTCTTTTATATTGGATATAATCACACAGGAAGTACTCTTTTATAAAAAATATACTCCCTCTCCAAGTACTCTTTAAATAGAATATAATCACACTGTAATACCCTTTTATATTGAATATAATCGCACAGGAAGTACTCTTTTATAAAAAATATACTCCCTCTCATGGTACTTTTTTATATTGAATATAATCACACAGGAACTACCATTTATAAAAAATATACTCCCTCTCCAAGTACATTTTATATTGAATATAATCACACAGGAAGTACTCTGTTATAAAAAATATACTCCCTCTCCAAGTACTCTTTTATATTGAATATAATCACACTGGAAATACCCTATTATATTGAATATAATCACACAGGAAGTACTCTTTTATAAAAAATATACTCCCTCTCAAAGTACTCCTTTATATTGAATATAATCACACAGGAAGTACACTTTTATAAAAATTATACTCCCTCTCAAAGTACTCTTTTATATTGAATATAATCACAAAGGAAATACTCTTTTATAAAAAATATACTCCCTCTCCAAGTACTCTTTATATTGAATATAATCACACAGGAAGTACTCCTTTATAAAAAAAATACTCCCTCTCCAAGTACTATTTTATATTGAATATAATCACTTTGGAATTACTGGTTAATATTGAATATAATCACACAGGAAGTACTCATTTTTATTGAATATAATCACACAGGAAGTACTCTATTATAAAAAATATACTCCCTCTCCAATTACTCTTTTATATTGAATATAATCACACTAGAAATACCGTTTTATATTGAATATAATCACACAAGAAATACTCTTTTATAAAAAATATACTCCCTCTCAAAGTACTCTTTTATATTGAATATAATCACACAGGAAGTACTCTTTTATAAAAAATATACTCCCTCTCCAAGTACCCTTTTATATTAAATATAATCACAAAGGAAGTACTCTTTTATAAGAAATATACTCCCTCTCAAAGTACTCTTTTATATTAAACATAATCACCCAGGAAGTACTCTTTTATAAAAAATATACTCCCTCTCCAAGTACTCTTTTATATAGAATATAATCGCACTGGAACACCCTTTTATAATGAATATAATCGCACAGGAAGTACTCTTTTATAAAAAATATACTCCCTCTCATGGTACTTTTTTATATTGAATATAATCACACAGGAAGTACTCTTTTATAAAAAATATACCCCCTCTCAAAGTACTCCTTTATATTGAATATAATCACACAGGAAGTACACTTTTATAAAAATTATACTCCCTCTCAAAGTACTCTTTTATATTGAATATAATCACAAAGGAAATACTCTTTTATAAAAAATATACTCCCTCTCCAAGTACTCTTTTATATTGAATATGATCACACAGGAAGTACTCTTTTATAAAAAAATACTCCCTCTCCAAGTACTATTTTATATTGAATATAATCACTTTGGAAGTACTGGTTAATATTGAATATAATCACACAGGAAGTACTCATTTTTATTGAATATAATCACACAGGATGTACTCTTTTATAAAAAATATACTCCCTCTCCAAGTACTCTTTTATATTGAATATAATCACAAAGGAAGTACTCTTTTATAGGAAATATACTCCCTCTCCAAGTACTCTTTTATATTGAATATGATCACACAGGAAGTACTCCTTTATAAAAAAAATACTCCCTCTCCAAGTACACTTTTATATTGAATATAATCACACAGGAACTACTCTTTTATAAAAAATATACTCCCTCTCCAAGTACTCTATTATATTGAATATAATCACACAGGAAGTACTCGTTTATAAAAAATATACTCCCTCTCCAAGTACCCTTTTATATTGAATATAATCACACAGGAAGTACTCATTTATAAAAAATATACTCCCTGTCAAAGTACTCTTTTATATTGAATATAATCACACAGGAACTACTCTTTTACAAAAAATATACTCCCTCTCAAAGTACTCTTTTATATTAAATATAATCACACAGGAAGTACTCTTTTATTAAAAAATATACTCCCTCTCCAAGTTCTCTTTTATATTGAATAAAATCACACTGGAAATACCCTTTTATATTGAATATAATCACACAGGAAGTACTCTTTTATAAAAAATATACTCCCTCTCAAAGTACTCTTTTATATTGAATATAATCACACAGGAAGTATTCCTTTATAAAAAAAATACTCCCTCTCCAAGTACTCTTTTATATTGAATATAATCACTTTGGAAGTACTGGTTAATATTGAATATAATTACACAGGAAGTACTCATTTGTATTGAATATAATCACACAGGAAGTACTCTTTTATAAAAAATATACTCCCTCTCCAATTACTCTTTTATATTGAATATAATCACACTGGAAATACCGTTTTATATTGAATATAATACCACAGGAAGTACTCTTTTATAAAAAATATACTCCCTCTCATACTACATTTTTATATTGAATATAATCACACAGGAATTACTCTTTTATAAAAAATATACTCCCTCTCAAAGTACTCTTTTATATTGAATATAATCACACAGGAAGTACTCTTTTATAAAAAATATACTCCCTCTCAAAGTACTCCTTTATATTGAATAAAATCACACAGGAATTACACTTTTATAAAAAATATACTCCCTCTCAAAGTACTCTTTTATATTGAATATAATCACAAAGGAAGTACTCTTTTATAAGAAATATACTCCCTCTCAAAGTACTCTTTTATATTGAATATAATCACACAGGAAGTACTCTTTTATAAAAAATATACTCCCTCTCCAAGTACTCTTTTATATAGAATATAATCACACTGGAATACCCTTTTATATTGAATATAATCGCACAGGAAGTACTCTTTTATTAAAAATATACTCCCTCTCATGGTACTTTTTTATATTGAATATAGTCACACAGGAACTACCATTTATAAAAAATATACTCCCTCTCCAAGTACATTTTATATTGAATATAATCACACAGGAAGTACTCTGTTATAAAAAATATACTCCCTCTCCAAGTACTCTTTTATATTGAATATAATCACACTGGAAATACCCTATTATATTGAATATAATCTCACAGGAAATACTCTTTTATAAAAAATATACTCCCTCTCAAAGTACTGCTTTATATTGAATATAATCACAAAGGAAATACTCTTTTATAAAAAATATACTCCCTCTCCAAGTACTCTTTTATATTGAATATAATCACACAGGAAGTACTCCTTTATAAAAAAAATACTCCCTCTCCAAGTACTATTTTATATTGAATATAATCACTTTGGAAGTACTGGTTAATATTGAATATAATCACACAGGAAGTACTCATATTTATTGAATATAATCACACAGGAAGTACTCTTTTATAAAAAATATACTCCCTCTCCAATTACTCTTCTATATTGAATATAATCACACTGGAAATACCGTTTTATATTGAATATAATCACACAAGAAATACTCTTTCATAAAAAATATACTCCCTCTCATAGTACTTTTTTATATTGAATATAATCACACAGGAACTACTCTTTTATAAAAAATATACTCCCTCTCAAAGTACTCTTTTATATTGAATATAATCACACAGGAAGTACTCTTTTATAAAAAATATACTCCTTCTCCAAGTACTCTTTTATATTGAATATAATCACAAAGGAAGTACTCTTTTATAAGAAATATACTCCCTCTCCAAGTACTCTTTTATATTGAATATAATCACACGGGAAGTACTCTTTATATAAAAAATACTCCCTCTCCAAGTACTCTTTTATATTGAATATAATCACATAGGAAGTACTCTTTAATAAAAAATATACTCCCTCTCAAAGTACTCTTTTATATTGAATATAATCACACAGGAAGCACTCGTTTATAAAAAGTATACTCCCTCTCAAAGTACTCTTTTTTTAATTGAATATAATCACACAGGAAGTACTCTTTTATAAAAAATATACTCCCTCTCAAAGTACTCTTATATATTGAAAATAATCACACAGGAAGTACTCTTTTATTAAAAAATATACTCCCTCTCCAAGTACTCTTTTATATTGAATATAATCACACTGGAAATACCCTTTTATATTGAATATAATCACACAGGAAGTACTCTTTTATAAAAAATATACTCCCTCTCAACGTACTACTTTATATTGAATATAATCACACAGGAAGTACATTTTATAAAAATTATACTCCCTCTCAAAGTACTCTTTTATATTGAATATACTCACAGGAAGTACTCCATTAAAAAAAAATACTCCCTCTCCAAGTACTCTTTTATATTGAATATAATCACTTTGGAAGTACTGGTTAATATTGAATATAATCACACAGGATGTACTCATTTGTATTGAATATAATCACACAGGAAGTACTCTTTTATAAAAAATATACTCCCTCTCAAAGTACTCTTTTATATTGAATATAATCACCGTGGAAATACTCTTACATATTGAATATAATCACACAGGATGTACTCTTTTATAAAAAATATACTCCCTTTCAAAGTACTCCTTTATATTGAATATAATCACACAGGAATTACACTTTTATAAAAAATATACTCCCTCTCAAAGTACTCATTTATACTGAACATAATCACACAGGAAGTACTCTTTTAGAAAAAATATACTCCCTCTCAAAGTACTCCTTTATCTTGAATATAATCACACAGTAAGTACACTTTTATAAAAATTATACTCCCTCTCAAAGTACTCTTTTATATTGAATATAATCACACAGGAAGTACTCTTTTATAAAAATTATACTCCCTCTCAAAGTACTCTTTTATATTGAATATAATCACAAAGGAATTACTCTTTTATAAGAAATATACTCCCTCTCCAAGTACTCTTTTATATAGAATATAATCACACTGGAATACCCTTTTATATTCAATATAATCGCACAGGAAGTACTCTTTTATAAAAAATATACTCCCTCTCATGGTACTTTTTTATATTGAATATAATCACACAGGAACTACTCTTTTATAAAAAATATACTCCCTCTCCAAGTACATTTTATATTGAATATAATCACACAGGAAGTACTCTGTTATAAAAAATATACTCCCTCTCCAAGTACTCTTTTATATTGAATATAATCACACTGGAAATACCCTTTTATATTGAATATAATCACACAGGAAGTACTCTTTTATAAAAAATATACTCCCTCTCAAAGTACTCTTTTATATTGAATATAATCACACAGGAAGTACTCTTTTATAAAAAATATACTCCCTCTCCAAGTACTCTTTTATATTGACTATAATCACACTGGAAATACCCTTTTATATTGAATATAATCACACAGGAAGTACTCTTTTATAAAAAATATACTCCCTCTCAAAGTACTCTTTTTCATTGAATATAATCACCGTGGAAATACGCTTACATATTGAATATAATCACACAGGATGTACTCTTTTATAAAAAATATACTACCTTTCAAAATACTCCTTTATATTGAATATAATCACACAGGAATTACACTTTTATAAAAAATATACTGCCTCTCAAAGTACACTTTTATACTGACTATAATCACATAGGAAGTACTCTTTTATAAAAAATATACTCCCTCTCAAAGTACTCCTTTATATTGAATATAATCATACAGGAAGTACACTTTTTAAAAAATTATACTCCCTCTCAAAGTACTCTTTTATATTGAATATAATCACACAGGATGTACTCTTTTATAAAAAATATACTCATCTCAAAGTACTCCTTTATATTGAATATAATCACACAGGAAGTACACTTTTATAAAAATTATACTCCCTCTCAAAGTACTCTTTTATATTGAATATAATCACAAAGGAAGTACTCTTTTATAAGAAATATACTCCCTCTCCAAGTACTCTTTTATATTGAATATAATCACACAGGAAGTACTCGTTTTTAAAAAATATACTCCCTCTCACAGTACTCTTTTATATTGAATATAATCACCGTGGAATTACTCTTACATATTGAATATAATCACACAGGATGTACTCTTTTATAAAAAATATACTCCCTCTCAAAGTGCTCCTTTATATTGAATATAATCACACAGGAATTACACTTTTATAAAAAATATACTCCCTCTCAATGTACTCTTTTATATTGAATATAATCACAAAGGAAGTACTCTTTTATAAGAAATATACTCCCTTTCAAAGTACTCTTTTATATTGAATATAATCACACAAGAAGTACTCTTTTATTAAAAATATACTCCCTCTCCAAGTACTCTTTTATATTGAATTTAATCACACTGGAAATACCCTTTTATATTGAATATAATTGCACAGGATGTACTCTTTTATAAAAAATATACTCCCTCTCATAGTAATTTTTTATATTGAATATAATCACAAAGGAACTACTCTTTTATAAAAAATATACTCCCTCTCAAATTACTCTTTTATATTGAATATAATCACACAGGAAGTACCCTTTTATAAAAAATATACTCCCTCTCCAAGTACTCTTTTATATTGAATATAATCACACTTGAAATACCCTTTTATATTGAATATAATCACACAGGAAGTACTCTTTTATAAAAAATATACTCCCTCTCAAAGTACTCTTTTATATTGAATATAATCACACAGGAAGTACTCTTTTATAAAAAATATACTCCCTCTCAAAGTACTCTTTTATATTGAATATAAACACACAGGAATACTCTTATATAAAAAATATACTCCCTCTCCAAGTACTCTTTTATATTGAATATAATCAAACTGGAAATACACTTTTATATTGAATATAATCACACAGGAAGTACTCTTTTATAAAAAATATACTCCCTCTCAAAGTACTCCTTTATATTGAATATAATCACACAGGAAATACACTTTTATAAAAATTATACTCCCTCTCAAAGTACTCTTTTATATTGAATACAATCACAAAGGAAGTACTCTTTTATAAGAAATATACTCCTTCTCAAAGTACTCCTTTATATTGAATATAATCACACAGGAAGTACACTTTTATAAAAATTATACTCCCTCTCAAAGTACTCCTTTATATTCAATATAATCACAAAGGAAGTACCCTTTTATAAGAAATATACTCCCTCTCCAAGTACTCTTTTATATTGAATATAATCACACAGGAAGTACTCTTTTATAAAAAAAATACTCCCTCTCCAAGTACTATTTTATATTGAATATAATCACTTTGGAAGTACTGGTTAATATTGAATATAATCACACAGGAAGTACTCATTTTTATTGAATATAATCACACAGGAAGTACTCTTTTATAAAAAATATACTCCCTCTCCAATTACTCATTTATATTGAATATAATCACACTGGAAATACCGTTTTATATTGAATATAATCACACAGGAAATACTCTTTTATAAAAAAATATACTCCCTCTCATAGTACTTTTTTATATTGAATATAATCACACAGGAACTACTCTTTTATAAAAAATATACTCCCGCTCAAAGTACTCTTTTATATTGAATATAATCACACAGGAAGTACTCTTTTATAAAAAATATACTCCCTCTCCAAGTACTCTTTTATATTGAATATAATCACAAAGGAAGTACTCTTTTATAGGAAATATACTCCCTCTCCAAGTACTCTGTTATATTGAATATAATCACACAGGAAATACTCTTTTATAAAAAAAATACTCCCTCTCCAAGTACTCTTTTATATTGAATATAATCACACAGGAAGTACTCTTTTATAAAAAATACACTCCCTCTCCAAGTACTCTTTTATATTGAATATAATCACACAGGAAGTACTCGTTTGTAAAAAATATACTCCCTCTCCAAGTACCCTTTTATATTGAATATAATCAAACAGGAAGTACTCGTTTATAAAAAATATACTCCCTCTCAAAGTACTCTTTTATATTGAATATAATCACACAGGAACTACTCTTTTATAAAAAATATACTCCCTCTCAAAGTACTCTTTTATATTGAATATAATCACACAGGAAGTACTCTTTTATTAAAAAATATACTCCCTCTCCAAGTACTCTTTTATATTGAATATAATCACACTGGAAATACCCTTTTATATTGAATATAATCACACAGGAAGTACTCTTTTATAAAAAATATACTCCCTCTCAAAGTACTGCTTTATATTGAATATAATCACACAGGACGTACACTTTTATAAAAATTATACTCCCTCTCAAAGTAGTCTTTTATATTGAATATAATCACACAGGAAGTACTCCTTTATAAAAAAAATACTCCCTCTCCAAGTACTCTTTTATATTGAATATAATCACTTTGGAAGTACTGGTTAATATTGAATATAATCACACAGGAAGTACTCATTTGTATTGAATATAATCACACAGGAAGTACTCTTTTATAAAAAATATACTCCCTCTCCAATTACTCTTTTATATTGAATATAATCACACTGGAAATACCCTTTTATATTGAATATAATCACACAGGAAGTACTCTTTTATAAAAAATATACTCCCTCTCAAAGTACTCTTTTATATTGAATATAATCACACAGGAATTACTCTTTTATAAAAAATATACTCCCTCTCAAAGTACTCTTTTATATTGAATATAATCACACAGGAAGTACTCTTTTATAAAAAATATACTCCCTCTCAAAGTACTCCTTTATATTGAATATAATCACACAGGAATTATACTTTTATAAAAAATATACTCCCTCTCAAAGTACTCTTTTATATTGAATTTAATCACAAAGGAAGTACTCTTTTATAAGAAATATACTCCCTCTCAAAGTACTCTTTTATATTGAATATAATCACACAGGAAGTACTCTTTTATAAAAAATATACTCCCTCTCCAAGTACTCTTTTATATAGAATATAATCACACTGGAATACCCTTTTATATTGAATATAATCGCACAGGAAGTACTCTTTTATAAAAAATATACTCCCTCTCAAAGTACTCTTTTATATTGAATATTATCACCGTGGAAATACTCTTACATATTGAATATAATCACACAGGATGTACTGTTTTATAAAAAATATACTCCCTCTCAAAGTACTCCTTTATATTTAATATAATCACACAGGAATTACACTTTTATAAAAAATATACTCCCTCTCAAAGTACTCTTTTATACTGAATATAATCACAAAGGAAGTACTCTTTTATAAGAAATATACTCCCTCTCAAAGTACTCTTTTATATTGAATATGATCACACAGGAAGTACTCTTTTAGAGAAAATATACTCCCTCTCCAAGTACTCTTTTATATTGAATATAATCACACTGGAAATACGCTTTTATATTGAATATAATCGCACAGGAAGTACTCTTGTATAAAAAATATACTCCCTCTCATAGTACCTTTTTATATTGAATATAATCACACAGGAACTACTCTTTTATAAAAAAAATACTCCCTCTCAAAGTACTCTTTTATATTGAATATAATCACACAGGAAGTACTCTTTTATAAAAAATATACTCCCTCTCCAAGTACTCTTTTATATTGAATATAATCACACTGGAAATACCCTTTTATATTGAATATAATCACACAGGAAGTACTCTTTTATAAAAAAATACTCCCTCTCCAAGTACTCTTTTATATTGAATATAATCACACAGGAAGTACTCTTTTATAAAAAATATACTCCCTCTCCAAGTACTCTTTTATATTGAATATAATCACACTGGAAATACACTTTTATATTGAATATAATCACACAGGATGTACTCTTTCATAAAAAATATACTCCCTCTCAAAGTACTCTTTTATATTGAATATAATCACACAGGAAGTACACTTTTATAAAAAATATACTCCCTCTTTAAGTACTCTTTAATATTGAATATAATCACACTGGAAAAACCCTTTTATTTTAAATATAATCACACAGGAAGTACTCTTTTATAAAAAATATACTCCCTCTCAAAGTACTCTTTTATATTGAATTTAATCACACAGGAAGTACTCTTTTATAAAAAATATATTCCCTCTCCAAGTACTCTTTTATATTGAATATAATCACACTGGAAATACCCTTTTATATTGAATATAATCACAGAGGAAGTACTCTTTTATAAAAAATATACTCCCTCTCCAAGTACTCTTTTATATTGAATATAATCACACAGGAAGTACTCTTTTATAAAAAATATACTCCCTCTCCAAGTACTCTTTTATATTGAACATAATCACACTGGAAATACCCTTTTATATTGAATATAATCACACAGGAAGTACTCTTTTATAAAAAATATACTCCCTCTCAAAGTACTCTTTTATATTGAATATAATCACACAGGAAATACTCTTTTATCAAAAATATACTCCCTCTCCAAGTACTCTTTTATATTGAATATAATCACACTGGAAATACCCTTTTATATTGAATATAATCACACAGGATGTACTCTTTTATAAAAAATATACTCCCTCTCAAAGTACTCCTTTATATTGAATATAATCACACAGGAAGTACACTTTTATAAAAATTATACTCCCTCTCAAAGTACTCTTTTATATTGAATATAATCACACAGGGATTACTCTTTTATAAAAAATATACTCCCTCTCAAAGTACTCCTTTATATTGAATATAATCACACAGGAAGTACACTTTAATAAAAATTATACTCCCTCTCAAAGTACTCTTTTATATTGAATATAATCACAAAGGAAGTACTCTTTTATAAGAAATATACTCCCTCTCCAATTACTCTTTTATATTGAATATAATCACACAGAAGTACTGTTTTATAAAAATATACTCCCTCTCCAAGTACTCTTTTATATTGAATATAATCACACAGGAAATGCTGGTTTTTAAAAAATATACTCCCTCTCCAAGTACTCTTTTATATTGATATAATCACACAGGAATTACTGTTTTTAAAAAATATACTCCCTGTACAAGTACTCTTTTATATTGAATATAACCACACAGAAAGTACTCATTTCTAAAAAATATACTCCCTATCGAAGTCCTCTTTTATACGGAATATAATCACACTGGAAGTACTATTTTATACTGAATATAATCACACAGGAAATTCTCTTATATAAAAAATATACTCCCTCTCAACGGACTCTTTTATATCGAATACAATCACACAGGATGTACTCTTTTATAAAAAATATACTCCCACTCAAAGTACTCTTTTATATTGAATATAATCTCACAGGACGTACTCTTTTATAACAATATACTCCCTCTCAAAGAATTCTTTTGTATTGAATACAACCAGACAGGAATTACTATTTTATAAAAAATATACTCCCTCCCGAACTCCTCTTTTATATGGAATATAATCAGACTGCAAGTACTCTTTTATACTGAACATTATCACTCAGGAAGTACTCTTTTATAAAAAATATACTCCCTTTCAAAGTACTCTTTTATATTGAATATAATCACACAGGAAGTACTCTTTTATAAAAAATATACTCCCTCTCAAACTACTCCTGTATATTGAATATAATCACACAGGAAGTACACTTTTATAAAAATTCTACTCCCTCTCCAAGTACTCTTTTATATTGAATATAATCACACTGGAAATACCCTTTTATATTGAATATAATCACACAGGAAGTACTCTTTTATAAAAAATGTGCTCCCTCTCAAAGTACTCTTTTATATTGAATATAATCACACAGGAAGTACTCTTTTATAAAAAATATACTCCATCTCCAAGTACTCTTTTATACTGAATATAATCACAAAGGAAGTACTCTTTTATAAGAAATATACTCCCTCTCAAAGTACTCTTTTATATTGAATATAATCACACAGGAAGTACTCTTTTATAAAAAATATACTCCCTCTCCAAGTACTCTTTATATTGAATATAATCACACTGGAAATACCCTTTTATATTGAATATAATCGCACAGGAAGTACTCTTTTATAAAAAATATACTCCCTCTCAAAGTACTTTTTTAAATTGAATATAATCACACAGGAACTACTCTTTTATAAAAAATATACTCCCTCTCAAAGTACTCTTTTATATTGAATATAATCATACAGGAAGTACTCTTTTTTAAAAAATATACTCCCTCTCCAAGTACTCTTTTATATTGAATATAATCACACTGGAAATACCCTTTTATATTGAATATAATCACACAGGAAGTACTCTTTTATAAATAATATACTCCGTCTCAAAGTACTCTTTTGTATTGAATGTAATCATACAGGAAGAACTGTTTTATAAAAAATATACTCCCTCTACAAGTACTCTTTTATATTGAATATAATCACACTGGAAATACACTTTTATATTGAATATAATCACACAGGATGTACTCTTTTATAAAAAATATACTCCCTCTCAAAGTACTCTTTTATATTGAATATAATCACACAGGAAGTAGACTTTTATAAAAAATATACTCCCTCTCTAAGTACTCTTTATATTGAATATAATCACACTGGAAAAACCCTTTTATATTGAATATAATCACACAGGAAGTACTCTTTTATAAAAAATATACTCCCTCTCAAAGTACTCTTTTATATTGAATATAATCACACAGGAAGTACTCTTTTATAAAAAATATACTCCCTCTCCAAGTACTCTTTTATATTGAATATAATCACACTGGAAAAACCCTTTTATATTGAATATAATCACACAGGATGTACTCTTTCATAAAAAATATACTCCCTCTCAAAGTACTGTTTTATATTGAATATAATCACACAGGAAGTACACTTTTATAAAAAATATACTCCCTCTTTAAGTACTCTTTAATATTGAATATAATCACACTGGAAAAACCCTTTTATTTTAAATATAATCACACAGGAAGTACTCTTTTATAAAAAATATACTCCCTCTCAAAGTACTCTTTTATATTGAATTTAATCACACAGGAAGTACTCTTTTATAAAAAATATATTCCCTCTCCAAGCACTCTTTTTTATTGAATATAATCACACTGGAAATACCCTTTTATATTGAATATAATCACAGAGGAAGTACTCTTTTATAAAAAATATACTCCCTCTCCAAGTACTCTTTTATATTGAATATAATCACACAGGAAGTACTCTTTTATAAAAAATATACTCCCTCTCCAAGTACTCTTTTATATTGAACATAATCACACTGGAAATACCCTTTTATATTGAATATAATCACACAGGAAGTACTCTTTTATAAAAAATATACTCCCTCTCAAAGTACTCTTTTATATTGAATATAATCACACAGGAAATACTCTTTTATCAAAAATATACTCCCTCTCCAAGTACTCTTTTATATTGAGTATAATCACACTGGAAATACCCTTTTATATTGAATATAATCACACAGGATGTACTCTTTTATAAAAAATATACTCCCTCTCAAAGTACTCCTTTATATTGAATATAATCACACAGGAAGTACACTTTTATAAAAATTATACTCCCTCTCAAAGTACTCTTTTATATTGAATATAATCACACAGGGAGTACTCTTTTATAAAAAATATACTCCCTCTCAAAGTACTCCTTTATATTGAATATAATCACACAGGAAGTACACTTTAATAAAAATTATACTCCCTCTCAAAGTACTCTTTTATATTGAATATAATCACAAAGGAAGTACTCTTTTATAAGAAATATACTCCCTCTCCAATTACTCTTTTATATTGAATATAATCACACAGAAGTACTGTTTTATAAAAAATATACTCCCTCTCCAAGTACTCTTTTATATTGAATATAATCACACAGGAAATACTGGTTTTTAAAAAATATACTCCCTCTCCAAGTACTCTTTTATATTGATATAATCACACAGGAATTACTGTTTTATAAAAAATATACTCCCTCTACAAGTACTCTTTTATATTGAATATAACCACACAGAAAGTACTCTTTTCTAAAAAATATACTCCCTATCGAAGTCCTCTTTTATACGGAATATAATCACACTGGAAGTACTCTTTTATACTGAATATAATCACACAGGAAGGACTCTTTTATAAAAAATATACACCCTCTCTAAGTACTCTTTTATATTGAATATAATCACACAGGAAGTACTCTGTATAAAAAATATACTCCCTCTGAAAGTCATCTTTTATACGGAATATAATCACACTGGAAGTACTATTTTATACTGAATATAATCACACAGGAAATTCTCTTACATAAAAAATATACTCCCTCTCAACGGACTCTTTTATATCGAATACAATCACACAGGATGTACTCTTTTATAAAAAATATACTCCCACTCAAAGTACTCTTTTATATTGAATATAATCTCACAGGACGTACTCTTTTATAAAAATATACTCCCTCTCAAAGTATTCTTTTGTATTGAATACAAGCACACAGGAATTACTCTTTTATAAAAAATATACTCCCTCCCGAACTCCTCTTTTATATGGAATATAATCAGACTGCAAGTACTCTTTTATACTGAACATTATCACTCAGGAAGTACTCTTTTATAAAAAATATACTCCCTTTCAAAGTACTCTTTTATATTGAGTATAATCACACAGGAAGTACTCTTTTATAAAAAATATACTCCCTCTCAAACTACTCCTGTATATTGAATATAATCACACAGGAAGTACACTTTTATAAAAATTCTACTCCCTCTCCAAGTACTCTTTTATATTGAATATAATCACACTGGAAATACCCTTTTATATTGAATATAATCACACAGGAAGTACTCTTTTATAAAAAATGTACTCCCTCTCAAAGTACTCTTTTATATTGAATATAATCACACAGGAAGTACTCTTTTATAAAAAATATACTCCATCTCCAAGTACTCTTTTATACTGAATATAATCACAAAGGAAGTACTCTTTTATAAGAAATATACTCCCTCTCAAAATACTCTTTTATATTGAATATAATCACACAGGAAATACTCTTTTATAAAAAATATACTCCCTCTCCAAGTACTCTTTTATACTGAATATAATCACACTGGAAATACCCTTTTATATTGAATATAATCGCACAGGAAGTACTCTTTTATAAAAAATATACTCCCTCTCAAAGTACTTTTTTAAATTGAATATAATCACACAGGAACTACTCTTTTATAAAAAATATACTCCCTCTCAAAGTACTCTTTTATATTGAATATAATCATACAGGAAGTACTCTTTTTTAAAAAATATACTCCCTCTCAAAGTACTCTTTTATATTGAATATAATCACACTGGAAATACCCTTTTATATTGAATATAATCACACAGGAAGTACTCTTTTATAAATAATATACTCCGTCTCAAAGTACTCTTTTGTATTGAATATAATCATACAGGAAGAACTGTTTTATAAAAAATATACTCCCTCTACAAGTACTCTTTTATATTGAATATAATCACACTGGAAATACACTTTTATATTGAATATAATCACACAGGATGTACTCTTTTATAAAAAATATACTCCCTCTCAAAGTACTCTTTTATATTGAATATAATCACACAGGAAGTAGACTTTTATAAAAAATATACTCCCTCTCTAAGTACTCTTTATATTGAATATAATCTCACTGGAAAAACCCTTTTATATTGAATATAATCACACAGGAAGTACTCTTTTATAAAAAATATACTCCCTCTCAAAGTACTCTTTTATATTGAATATAATCACACAGGAAGTACTCTTTTATAAAAAATATACTCCCTCTCCAAGTACTCTTTTATATTGAATATAATCACACTGGAAATACCCTTTTATATTGAATATAATCACACAGGAAGTACTCTTTTATAAAAAATATACTCCCTCTCAAAGTACTCTTTTATATTGAATATAATCACCGTGGAAATACTCTTACATATTGAATATAATCACACAGGATGTACTCTTTTATAAAAAATATACTCCCTCTCAAAGTACTCCTTTATATTGAATATAATCACACAGGAATTACACTTTAATAAAAAATATACTCCATCCCAAAGTACACTTTTATACTGAATATAATCACAAAGGAAGTACTCTTTTATAAGAAATATATTCCCTCTCAAAGTACTCTTTTATATTGAATATGATCACACAGGAAGTACTCTTTTATAAAAAATATACTCCCTCTCCAAGTACTCTTTTATATTGAATATAATCACACTGGAAATACCCTTTTATATTGAATATAATCGCAAAGGAAGTACTCTTGTATAAAAAATATACTCCCTCTCATAGTACCTTTTTATATTGAATATAATCACACAGGAACTACTCTTTTATCAAAAAAATACTCCCATTCAAAGTACTCTTTTATATTGAATATAATCACAGAGGAAGTACTCTTTTATAAAAAATATACTCCCTCTCCAAGTACTCTGTTATATTGAATATAATCACACTGGAAATACCCTTTTATATTGAATATAATCACACAGGAATTACTCTTTTATAAAAAATATACTCCCTCTCAAAGTACTCTTTTATATTGAATATAATCACACAGGAAGTACTCTGTTATAAAAAATATACTCCCTCTCCAAGTACTCTTTTATATTGAATATAATCACACTGGAAATACCCTTTTATATTGAATATAATCACACAGAATGTACTCTTTCATAAAAAATATACTCCCTCTCAAAGTACTCTTTTATATTGAATATAATCACACAGGAAGTACACTTTTATAAAAAATATACTCCCTCTTTAAGTACTCTTTTATATTGAATATAATCACACTGGAAAAACCCTTTTATTTTGAATATAATCACACAGGAAGTACTCTTTTATAAAAAATATACTCCCTCTCAAAGTACTCTTTTATATTGAATATAATCACACAGGAAGTACTCTTTTATAAAAAATATAATCCCTCTCCAAGTACTCTTTTAAATTGAATATAATCACACTGGAAATACCCTTTTATATTGAATATAATCACAGAGGAAGTACTCTTTTATAAAAAATATACTCCCTCTCCAAGTACTCTTTTATATTGAGTATAATCACACAGGAAGTACTCTTTTATAAAAAATATACTCCCTCTTCAAGTACTCTTTTATATTGAACATAATCACACTGGAAATACCCTTTTATATTGAATATAATCACACAGGAAGTACTCATTTATAAAAAATGTACTCCCTCTCAATGTACTCTTTTATATTGAATATAATCACACAGGAAATACTCTTTTATAAAAAATATACTCCCTCTCCAAGTACTCTTTTATAATGAATATAAACACACTGGAAATACCCTTTTATATTGAATATAATCACACAGGATGTACTCTTTTATAAAAAATATACTCCCTCTCAAAATACTCCTTTATATTGAATATAATAACATAGGAAGTACACTTTTATAAAAATTATACTCCCTCTCAAAGTACTCTTTTATATTGAATATAATCACACAGGGAGTACTCTTTTATAAAAAATATACTCCCTCTCAAAGTACTCTTTTATATTGAATATAATCACAAAGGAAGTACTCTTTTATAAGAAATATACTCCCTCTCCAATTGCTCTTTTATATTGAATATAATCACACAGAAGTACTGTTTTATAAAAAATATACTCCCTCTCCAAGTACTCTTTTATATTGAATATAATCACACAGGAAATACTGGTTTTTAAAAAATATACTCCCTCTCCAAGTACTCTTTTATATTGATATAATCACACAGGAATTACTGTTTTATAAAAAATATACTCCCTCTACAAGTACTCTTTTATATTGAATATAACCACACAGAAAGTACTATTTTCTAAAAAATATACTCCCTATCGAAGTCCTCTTTTATACGGAATATAATCACACTGGAAGTACTCTTTTATACTGAATATAATCACACAGGAAGGACTCTTTTATAAAAAATATACTCCCTCTCTAAGTACTCTTTTATATTGAATATAATCACACAGGAACTACTCTGTATAAAAAATATACTCCCTCTGGAAATCATCTTTTATACGGAATATAATCACACTGGAAGTACTATTTTATACTGAATATAATCACACAGTTAATTCTCTTATATAAAAAATATACTCCCTCTCAACGGACTCTTTTATATTGAATACAATCACACAGGATGTACTCTTTTATAAAAAATATACTCCCACTCAAAGTACTCTTTTATATTGAATATAATCTCACAGGACGTACTCTTTTATAAAAATATACTCCCTCTCAAAGTATTCTTTTATATTGAATATAACCACACAGGAATTACTCTTTTATAAAAAATATACTCCCTCTCGAACTCCTCTTTTATATGGAATATAATCAGACTGCAAGTACTCTTTTATACTGAACATTATCACTCAGGAACTACTCTTTTATAAAAAATATACTCCCTCTCAAAGTACTCTTTTATATTGAATATAATCACACAGGAAGTACTCTTTTATAAAAAATTTACTCCCTCTCAAACTACTCCTTTATATTGAATATAATCACACAGGAAGTACACTTTTATAAAAATTATACTCCCTCTACAAGTACTCTTTTATATTGAATATAGTCACACTGGAAATACCCTTTTATATTGAATATAATCTCACAGGAAGTACTCTTTTATAAAAAATATACTCCCTCTCAAAGTACTCTTTTATATTGAATATAATCACCGTGGAAATACTCTTACATATTGAATATAATTACACAGGATGTACTCTTTTATAAAAAATATACTCCCTCTCATAGTACTTTTTTATATTGAATATAATCACACAGGAACTACTCTTTTATAAAAAATATACTCCCTCAAAGTACTCTTTTATATTGAATATAATCACACAGGAAGTACTCTGTTATAAAAAATATACTCCCTCTCCAAGTACTCTTTTATATTGAATATAATCACACTGGAAATACCCTATTATATTGAATATAATCACACAGGAAGTACTCTTTTATAAAAAATATACTCCCTCTCAAAGTACTCCTTTATATTGAATATAATCACACAGGAAGTACACTTTTATAAAAATTATCCTCCCTCTCAAAGTACTCTTTTATATTGAATATAATCACAAAGGAAATACTCTTTTATAAAAAATATACTCCCTCTCCAAGTACTCTTTTATATTGAATATAATCACACAGGAAGTACTCCTTTATAAAAAAAATACTCCCTCTCCAAGTACTATTTTATATTGAATATAATCACTTTGGAAGTACTGGTTAATATTGAATATAATCACACAGGAAGTTCTCATTTTTATTGAATATAATCACACAGGAAGTACTCTTTTATAAAAAATATACTCCCTCTCAAATTACTCTTTTATATTGAATATAATCACACTGGAAATACCGTTTTATATTGAATATAATCACACAAGAAATACTCTTTTATAAAAAATATACTCCCTCTCATAGTACTTTTTTATATTGAATATAATCACACAGGAACTACTCTTTTATAAAAAATATACTCCCTCTCAAAGTACTCTTTTATATTCAATATAATCACACAGGAAGTACTCTTTTATAAAAAATATACTCCCTCTCCAAGTACTCTTTTTTATTGAATATAATCACAAAGGAAGTACTCTTTTATAAGAAATATACTCCCTGTCCAAGTACTCTTTTATATTGAATATAATCACACGGGAAGTACTCTTTATATAAAAAATACTCCCTCTCCAAGTACTCTTTTATATTGAATATAATCACACAGGAAGTACTCTTTAATAAAAAATATACTCCCTCTCAAAGTACTCTTTTATATTGATTATAATCACACAGGAAGCACTCGTTTATAAAAAATATACTCCCTCTCAAAGTACTCTTTTATATTGAATATAATCACACAGGAAGTACTCCTTTATAAAAAAAATACTCCCTCTCCAAGTACTCTTTTATATTGAATATAATCACACAGGAACTACTCTTTTATAAAAAATATACTCCCTCTCCAAGTACATTTTATATTGAAAATAATCACACAGGAAGTACTCTGTTATAAAAAATATACTCCCTCTCCAAGTACTCTTTTAGATTGAATATAATCACACTGGAAATACCCTTTTATATTGAATATAATCACACAGGAAGTACTCTTTTATAAAAAATATACTCCCTCTCAAAGTACTCCTTTATATTGAATATAATCACACAGGAAGTACACTTTTATTAAAATTATACTCCCTCTCAAAGTACTCTTTTATATTGAATATAATCACACAGGAAGTACTCTTTTATAAAAAAAATACTCCCTCTCCAAGTACTATTTTATATTGAATATAATCACTTTGGAAGTACTGGTTAATATTGAATATAATCACACAGGAAGTACTCATTTTTATTGAATATAATCACACAGGAAGGACTCCTTTATAAAAAATATACTCCCTCTCCAATTACTCATTTATATTGAATATAATCACACTGGAAATACCGTTTTATATTGAATATAATCACACAGGAAATACTCTTTTATAAAAAATATACTCCCTCCCATAGTACTTTTTTATATTGAATATAATCACACAGGTACTACTCTTTTATAAAAAATATACTCCCTCTCAAAGTACTCTTTTATATTGAATATAATCACACAGGAAGTAGTCTTTTATAAAAAATATACTCCCTCTCCAAGTACTGTTTTATATTGAATATAATCACAAAGGAAGTACTCTTTTATAGGAAATATACTCCCTCTCCAAGTACTCTTTTATATTGAATATAATCACACAGGAAGTACTCCTTTATAAAAAAAATACTCCCTCTCCAAGTACTCTTTTATATTGAATATAATCACACAGGAAGTACTCTTTTATAAAAAATATACTCCCTCTCCAAGTACTCTTTTTTAATGAATATAATCACACAGGAAGTACTCGTTTATAAAAAATATACTCCCTCTCCAAGTACCCTTTTATATTGAATATAATCACACAGGAAGTACTCATTTATAAAAAATATACTCCCTTTCAAAGTACTCTTTTATATTGAATATAATCACACAGGAACTACTCTTTTATAAAAAATATACTCCCTCTCAAAGTACTCTTTTATATTAAATATAATCACACAGGAAGTACTCTTTTATTAAAAAATATACTCCCGGCTGGGCGCGGTGGCTCAAGCCTGTAATCCCAGCACTTTGGGTGGCTGAGGCGGGTGGATCACGAGGTCAAGAGATCGAGACCATCTTGGTCAACATGGTGAAACCCCGTCTCTACTAATACAAAAAATTTGCTGGGCACGGTGGCGCGTGCCTGTAATCCCAGCTACTCAGGAGGCTGAGGCAGGAGAATTGCCTGAACCCAGGAGGCGGAGATTGCGGTGAGCCGAGATCGCGCCATTGCGCTCCAGCCTGGGTATCAAGAGCGAAACTCCGTCTAAAAAAAAAAAAAAAAAAAAAAAAAATATATATATATATATATATACTCCCTCTCCAAGTAATCTTTTATATTGAATATAATCACACTGGAAATACCCTTTTATATTGAATATAATCACACAGGAAGTACTCTTTTATAAAAAATATACTCCCTCTCAAAGTACTCCTTTATATTGAATAAAATCACACAGGAATTACACTTTTATAAAAAATATACTCCCTCTCAAAGTACTCTTTTATATTGAATATAATCACAAAGGAAGTACTTTTTTATAAGAAATATACTCCCTCTCAAAATCCTCTTTTATATTGAATATAATCACACAGGAAGTACTCTTTTATAAAAAATATACTCCCTCTCCAAGTACTCTTTTATATAGAATATAATCACACTGGAATACCCTTTTATATTGAATATAATCGCACAGGAAGTACTCTTTTATAAAAAATATACTCCCTCTCATGGTACTTTTTTATACTGAATATAATCACACAGGAACTACCATTTATAAAAAATATACTCCCTCTCCAAGTACATTTTATATTGAATATAATCACACAGGAACTACTCTTTTATAAAAAATATACTCCCTCTCAAAGTACTCTTTTATATTGAATATAATCACACAGGAAGTACTCTTTTATTAAAAAATATACTCCCTCTCCAAGTACTCTTTTATATTGAATATAATCACACTGGAAATACCCTTTCATATTGAATATAATCACACAGGAAGTACTCTTTTATAAAAAATATACTCCCTCTCAAAGTACTCCTTTTTATTGAATATAATCACACAGGAATTACACTTTTATAAAAATTATACTCCCTCTCAAAGTACTCTTTTATATTGAATATAATCACACAGGAAGTACTCCTTTATAAAAAAAATACTCCCTCTCCAAGTACTCTTTTATATTGAATATAATCACTTTGGAAGTACTGGTTAATATTGAATATAATCACACAGGAAGTACTCATTTGTATTGAATATAATCACACAGGAACTACTCTTTTATAAAAAATATACTCCCTCTCCAATTACTCTTTTATGTTGAATATAATCACAGTGGAAATACCGTTTTATATTGAATATAATACCACAGGAAGTACTCTTTTATAAAAAATATACTCCCTCTCATACTACATTTTTATATTGAATATAATCACACAGGATTTACTCTTTTATAAAAAATATACTCCCTCTCAAAGTACTCTTTTATATTGAATATAATCACACAGGAAGTACTCTTTTATAAAAAATATACTCCCTCTCAAAGTACTCCTTTATATTGAATATAATCACACAGGAATTATACTTTTATAAAAAATATACACCCTCTCAAAGTACTCTTTTATATTGAATATAATCACAAAGGAAGTACTCTTTTATAAGAAATATACTCCCTCTCAAAGTACTCTTTTATATTGAATATAATCACACAGGAAGTACTCTTTTATAAAAAATATACTCCCTCTCCAATTACTCTTTTATATAGAATATAATCACACTGGAATACCCTTTTATATTGAATATAATCGCACAGGAAGTACTCTTTTATAAAAAATATACTCCCTCTCATGGTACTTCTTTATATTGAATATAATCACACAGGAACTACTCTTTTATAAAAAATATACTCCCTCTCCAAGTACATTTTATATTGAATATAATCACACAGGAAGTACTCTGTTATAAAAAATATACTCCCTCTCCAAGTACTCTTTTATATTGAATATAATCACACTGGAAATACCCTTTTATATTGAATATAATCACACAGGAAGTACTCTTTTATAAAAAATATACTCCCTCTCCAAGTACTCCTTTATATTGAATATAATCACACAGGAAGTACTCTTTTATAAAAAATATACTCCCTCTCCAAGTACTCTTTTATATAGAATATAATCACACTGGAATACCCTTTTATATTGAATATAATCGCACAGGAAGTACTCTTTTATAAAAAATATACTCCCTCTCATGGTACTTTTTTATATTGAATATAATCACACAGGAACTACTCTTTTATTAAAAAATATACTCCCTCTCAAAGTACTCTTTTATATTGAGTATAATCACACAGGAAGTACTCTTTTATAAAAAATATACTCCCTCTCCAAGTACTCTTTTATATTGAATATAATCACACTGGAAATACCCTTTTATATTGAATATAATCACACAGGAAGTACTCTTTTATAAAAAATATACTCACTCTCAAAGTACTCCTTTATATTGAATATAATCACACAAGAAGTACACTTTTATAAAAATTATACTCCCTCTCAAAGTACTCTTTTATATTGAATATAATCACAAAGGAAGTACTCTTTTATAAAAAATATACTCCCTCTCCAAGCACTCTTTTATATTGAATATAATCACACAGGAAGTACTCTTTATAAAAAAAATACTCCCTCTCCAGGTACTATTTTATATTGAATATAATCACTTTGGAAGTACTGGTTAATATTGAATATAATCACACAGGAAGTACTCATTTTTATTGAATATAATCACACAGGAAGTACTCTTTTATAAAAAATATACTCCCTCTCCAATTACTCATTTATACTGAATATAATCACACTGGAAATACCGTTTTATATTGAATATAATCACACAAGAAATACTCTTTTATAAAAAATATACTCCCTCTCATAGTACTTTTTTATATTGAATATAATCACACAGGAACTACTCTTTTATAAAAAATATACTCCCTCTCAAAGTACTCTTTTATATTGAATATAATCACACAGGAAGTACTCTTTTATAAAAAATATACTCCCTCTCCAAGTACTCTTTTATATTGAATATAATCACAAAGGAAGTACTCTTTTATAGGAAATATACTCCCTCTCCAAGTACTCTGTTATATTGAATATAATCACACAGGAATTAGTCTTTTATAAAAAAAATACTCCCTCTCCAAGTACTCTTTTATATTGAATATAATCACACAGGAAGTACTCTTTTATAAAAAATATACTCCCTCTCCAAGTACTCTTTTATATTGAATATAATCACACAGGAAGTACTCGTTTATAAAAAATATACTCCCTCTCCAAGTAGCCTTTTATATTGAATATAATCACACAGGAATTACTCGTTTATAAAAAATTTACTCCCTCTCAAAGTACTCTTTTATATTGAATATAATGATACAGGAACTACTCTTTTATAAAAAATATACTCCCTCTCAAAGTACTCTTTTATATTGAATATAATCACACAGGAAGTACTCTTTTATTAAAAAATATACTCCCTCTCCAAGTACTCTTTTATATTGAATATAATCACACTGGAAATACCCTTTCATATTGAATATAGTCACACAGGAAGTACTCTTTTATAAAAAATATACTCCCTCTCAAAGTACTCCTTTTTATTGAATATAATCACACAGGAAGTACACTTTTATAAAAATTATACTCCCTCTCAAAGTACTCTTTTATATTGAATATAATCACACAGGAAGTACTCCTTTATAAAAAAAATACTCCCTCTCCAAGTACTCTTTTATATTGAATATAATCACTTTGGAAGTACTGGTTAATATTGAATATAATCACACAGGAAGTACTCATTTGTATTGAATATAATCACACAGGAAGTACTCTTTTATAAAAAATATACTCCCTCTCCAATTACTCTTTTATATTGAATATAATCACACTGGAAATACCGTTTTATATTGAATATAATACCACAGGAAGTACTCTTTTATAAAAAATATACTCCTCTCATACTACATTTTTATATTGAATATAATCACACAGGAATTACTCTTTTATAAAAAATATACTCCCTCTCAAAGTACTCTTTTATATTGAATATAATCACACAGGAAGTACTCTTTTATAAAAAATATACTCCCTCTCAAAGTACTCCTTTATATTGAATATAATCACACAGGAATTATACTTTTATAAAAAATATACTCCCTCTCAAAGTACTCTTTTATACTGAATTTAATCACAAAGGAAGTACTCTTTTATAAGAAATATACTCCCTCTCAAATACTCTTTTATATTGAATATAATCACACAGGAAGTACTCTTTTATAAAAAATATACTCCCTCTCCAAGTACTCTTTTATATAGAATATAATCACACTGGAATACCCTTTTATATTGAATATAATCGCACAGGAAGTACTCTTTTATAAAAAATATACTCCCTCTCATGGTACTTTTTTATATTGAATATAATCACACAGGAACTACTCTTTTATAAAAAATATACTCCCTCTCCAAGTACATTTTATATTGAATATAATCACATAGTAAGTACTCTGTTATAAAAAATATACTCCCTCTCCAAGGACTCTTTTATATTGAATATAAACACACTGGAAATACCCTTTTATATTGAATATAATCACACAGGAAGTACTCTTTTATAAAAAATATACTCCCTCTCAAAGTACTCCTTTATATTGAATATAATCACACAGGAAGTACACTTTTATAAAAATTATACTCCCTCTCAAAGTACTCTTTTATATTGAATATAATCACAAAGGGAATACTCTTTTATAAAAAATATACTCCCTCTCCAAGTACTCTTTTATATTGAATATAATCACACAGGAAGTACTCTTTTATAAAAAAAATACTCCCTCTCCAAGTACTATTTTATATTGAATATAATCACTTTGGAAGTACTGGATAATATTGAATATAATCACACAGGAAGTACTCATTTTTATTGAATATAATCACACAGGAAGGACTCTTTTATAAAAAATATACTCCCTCTCCAATTACTCATTTATATTGAATATAATCACACTGGAAATACAGTTTTAGATTGAATATAATCACACAGGAAATACTCTTTTATAAAAAATATACTCCCTCCCATAGTACTTTTTTATGTTGAATATAATCACACACGAACTACTCTTTATAAAAAATATACTCCCTCTCAAAGTACTCTTTTATATTGAATATAATCACACAGGAAGTACTCTTTTATAAAAAATATACTCCGTCTCCAAGTACTCTTTTATATTGAATATAATCACAAAGGAAGTACTCTTTTATAGGAAATATACTCCCTCTCCAAGTACTCTGTTATATTGAATATAATCACACAGGAATTAGTCTTTTATAAAAAAAATACTCCCTCTCCAAGTACTCTTTTATATTGAATATAATCACACAGGAAGTACTCTTTTATAAAAAATATACTCCCTCTCCAAGTACTCTTTTATATTGAATATAATCACACTGGAAATACCCTTTTATATTGAATATAATCACACAGGAAGTACTCTTTTATAAAAAATATACTCCCTCTCAAAGTACTCCTTTATATTGAATAAAATCACACAGGAATTACACTTTTATAAAAAATATACTCCCTCTCAAAGTACTCTTTTATATTGAATATAATCACAAAGGAAGTACTTTTTTATAAGAAATATACTCCCTCTCAAAATCCTCTTTTATATTGAATATAATCACACAGGAAGTACTGTTTTATAAAAAATATACTCCCTCTCCAAGTACTCTTTTATATAGAATATAATCACACTGGAATACCCTTTTATATTGAATATAATCGCACAGGAAGTACTCTTTTATAAAAAATATACTCCCTCTCATGGTACTTTTTTATACTGAATATAATCACACAGGAACTACCATTTATAAAAAATATACTCCCTCTCCAAGTACATTTTATATTGAATATAATCACACAGGAAGTACTCTGTTATAAAAAATATACTCCCTCTCCAAGTACTCTTTTATATTGAATATAATCACACTGGAAATACCCTATTATATTGAATATAATCACACAGGAATTACTCTTTTATAAAAAATATACTCCCTCTCAAAGTACTCCTTTATATTGAATATAATCACACAGGAAGTACACTTTTATAAAAATTATACTCCCTCTCCAAGTACTCTTTTATATTGAATATAATCACACAGGAAGTACTCGTTTATAAAAAATATACTCCCTCTCCAAGTACCCTTTTATATTGTATATAATCACACAGGAAGTACTCGTTTATAAAAAATATACTCCCTCTCAAAGTACTCATTTATATTGAATATAATCACACAGGAACTACTCTTTTATAAAAAATATACTCCCTCTCAAAGTACTCTTTTATATTGAATATAATCACACAGGAAGTACTCTTTTATTAAAAAATATACTCCCTCTCCAAGTACTCTTTTATATTGAATATAATCACACTGGAAATACCCTTTCATATTGAATATAATCACACAGGAAGTACTCTTTTATAAAAAATATACTCCCTCTCAAAGTACTCCTTTTTATTGAATATAATCACACAGGAATTACACTTTTATAAAAATTATACTCCCTCTCAAAGTACTCTTTTATATTGAATATAATCACACAGGAAGTACTCCTTTATAAAAAAAATACTCCCTCTCCAAGTACTCTTTTATATTGAATATAATCACTTTGGAAGTACTGGTTAATATTGAATATAATCACACAGGAAGTACTCATTTGTATTGAATATAATCACACAGGAACTACTCTTTTATAAAAAATATACTCCCTCTCCAATTACTCTTTTATGTTGAATATAATCACACTGGAAATACCGTTTTATATTGAATATAATACCACAGGAAGTATTCTTTTATAAAAAATATACTCCCTCTCATACTACATTTTTATATTGAATATAATCACACAGGATTTACTCTTTTATAAAAAATATACTCCCTCTCAAAGTACTCTTTTATATTGAATATAATCACACAGGAAGTACTCTTTTATAAAAAATATACTCCCTCTCAAAGTACTCCTTTATATTGAATATAATCACACAGGAATTATACTTTTATAAAAAATATACACCCTCTCAAAGTACTCTTTTATATTGAATATAATCACAAAGGAAGTACTCTTTTATAAGAAATATACTCCCTCTCAAAGTACTCTTTTATATTGAATATAATCACACAGGAAGTACTCTTTTATAAAAAATATACTCCCTCTCCAAGTACTCTTTTATATAGATTATAATCACACTGGAATACCCTTTTATATTGAATATAATCGCAGAGGAAGTACTCTTTTATAAAAAATATACTCCCTCTCATGTTACTTCTTTATATTGAATATAATCACACAGGAACTACACTTTTATAAAAAATATACTCCCTCTCCAAGTACATTTTATATTGAATATAATCACACAGGAAGTACTCTGTTATAAAAAATATACTCCCTCTCCAAGTACTCTTTTATATTGAATATAATCACACTGGAAATACCCTTTTATATTGAATATAATCACACAGGAAGTACTCTTTTATAAAAAATATACTCCCTCTCCAAGTACTCCTTTATATTGAATATAATCACACAGGAAGTACTCTTTTATAAAAAATATACTCCCTCTCCAAGTACTCTTTTATATAGAATATAATCACACTGGAATACCCTTTTATATTGAATATAATCGCACAGGAAGTACTCTTTTATAAAAAATATACTCCCTCTCATGGTACTTTTTTATATTGAATATAATCACACAGGAACTACTCTTTTATTAAAAAATATACTCCCTCTCAAAGTACTCTTTCATATTGAGTATAATCACACAGGAAGTACTCTTTTTTAAAAAATATACTCCCTCTCCATGTACTCTTTTATATTGAATATAATCACACTGGAAATACCCTTTTATATTGAATATAATCACACAGGAAGTACTCTTTTATAAAAAATATACTCCCTCTCAAAGTACTCCTTTATATTGAATATAATCACACAAGAAGTACACTTTTATAAAAATTATACTCCCTATCAAAGTACTCTGTTATATTGAATATAATCACAAAGGAAGTACTCTTTTATAAAAAATATACTCCCTCTCCAAGTACTCTTTTATATTGAATATAATCACACAGGAAGTACTCTTTATAAAAAAAATACTCCCTCTTCAAGTACTATTTTATATTGAATATAATCACTTTGGAAGTTCTGGTTAATATTGAATATAATCACACAGGAAGTACTCATTTTTATTGAATATAATCACACAGGAAGTACTCTTTTATAAAAAATATACTCCCTCTCCAATTACTCATTTATATTGAATATAATCACACTGGAAATACCGTTTTATATTGAATATAATCACACAGGAAATACTCTTTTATAAAAAATAGACTCCCTCTCATAGTACTTTTTTATATTGAATATAATCACACAGGAAGTACTCTTTTATAAAAAAAATACTCCCTCTCCAAGTACTCTTTTATATTGAATATAATCACACAGGAAGTACTCTTTTATAAAAAATATACTCCCTCTCCAAGTACTCTTTTATATTGAATATAATCACACAGGAAGTACTCGTTTATAAAAAACATACTCCCTCTCCAAGTACCCTTTTATATTGAATATAATCACAGGAAGTACTCGTTTATAAAAAATATACTCCGTCTCAAAGTACTCTTTTATATTGAATATAATCACACAGGAACTACTCTTTTATAAAAAATATACTCCCTCTCAAAGTACTCTTTTATATTGAATATAATCACACAGGAAGTACTCTTTTATTAAAAAATATACTCCCTCTCCAAGTACTCTTTTATATTGAATATAATCACACTGGAAATACCCTTTCATATTGAATATAATCACACAGGAAGTACTCTTTTATAAAAAATATACTCCCTCTCAAAGTACTCCTTTTTATTGAATATAATCACACAGGAAGTACACTTTTATAAAAATTATACTCCCTCTCAAAGTACTCTTTTATATACAATATAATCACACTGGAATACCCTTTTATATTGAATATAATCGCACAGGAAGTACTCTTTTATAAAAAATATACTCCCTCTCATGGTACTTCTTTATATTGAATATAATCACACAGGAACTACTCTTTTATAAAAAATATACTCCCTCTCCAAGTACATTTTATATTGAATATAATCACACAGGAAGTACTCTGTTATAAAAAATATACTCCCTCTCCAAGTACTCTTTTATATTGAATATAATCACACTGGAAATACCCTTTTATATTGAATATAATCACACAGGAAGTACTCTTTTATAAAAAATATACTCCCTCTCCAAGTACTCCTTTATATTGAATATAATCACACAGGAAGTACTCTTTTATAAAAAATATACTCCCTCTCCAAGTACTCTTTTATATAGAATATAATCACACTGAATACCCTTTTATATTGAATATAATCGCACAGGAAGTACTCTTTTATAAAAAATATACTCCCTCTCAAAGTACTCTTTTATATTGAGTATAATCACACAGGAAGTACTCTTTTATAAAAAATATACTCCCTCTCCAAGTACTCTTTTATATTGAATATAATCACACTGGAAATACCCTTTTATATTGAATATAATCACACAGGAAGTACTCTTTTATAAAAAATATACTCACTCTCAAAGTACTCCTTTATATTGAATATAATCACACAAGAAGTACACTTTTATAAAAATTATACTCCCTCTCAAAGTACTCTGTTATATTGAATATAATCACAAAGGAAGTACTCTTTTATAAAAAATATACTCCCTCTCCAAGTACTCTTTTATATTGAATATAATCACTCAGGAAGTACCCTTTATAAAAAAAATACTCCCTCTCCAGGTACTATTTTATATTGAATATAATCACTTTGGAAGTACTGGTTAATATTGAATATAATCACACAGGAAGTACTCATTTTTATTGAATATAATCACACAGGAAGTACTCTTTTATAAAAAATATACTCCCTCTCCAATTACTCATTTATACTGAATATAATCACACTGGAAATACCGTTTTATATTGAATATAATCACACAGGAAATACTCTTTTATAAAAAATATACTCCCTCTCATAGTACTTTTTTATATTGAATATAATCACACAGGAACTAGTCTTTTATAAAAAATATACTCCCTCTCAAAGTACTCTTTTATATTGAATATAATCACACAGGAAGTACTCTTTTATAAAAAATATACTCCCTCTCCAAGTACTCTTTTATATTGAATATAATCACAAAGGAAGTACTCTTTTATAGGAAATATACTCCCTCTCCAAGTACTCTGTTATATTGAATATAATCACACAGGAATTAGTCTTTTATAAAAAAAATACTCCCTCTCCAAGTACTCTTTTATATTGAATATAATCACACAGGAAGTACTCTTTTATAAAAAATATACTCCCTCTCCAAGTACTCTTTTATATTGAATATAATCACACAGGAAGTACTCGTTTATAAAAAATAATTCCCTCTCCAAGTACCCTTTTATATTGAATATAATCACACAGGAAGTACTCGTTTATAAAAAATATACTCCCTCTCAATGTACTCTTTTATATTGAATATAATGACACAGGAACTACTCTTTTATAAAAAATATACTCCATCTCAAAGTACTCTTTTATATTGAATATAATCACACAGGAAGTACTCTTTTATTAAAAAATATACTCCCTCTCCAAGTACTCTTTTATATTGAATATAATCACACTGGAAATACCCTTTCATATTGAATATAGTCACACAGGAAGTACTCTTTTATAAAAAATATACTCCCTCTCAAAGTACTCCTTTTTATTGATGAATAATCACACAGGAAGTACACTTTTATAAAAATTATACTCCCTCTCAAAGTACTCTTTTATATTGAATATAATCACACAGGAAGTACTCCTTTATAAAAAAAATACTCCCTCTCCAAGTACTCTTTTATATTGAATATAATCACTTTGGAAGTACTGGTTAATATTGAATATAATCACACAGGAAGTACTCATTTGTATTGAATATAATCACACAGGAAGTACTCTTTTATAAAAAATATACTCCCTCTCCAATTACTCTTTTATATTGAATATAATCACACTGGAAATACCGTTTTATATTGAATATAATACCACAGGAAGTACTCTTTTATAAAAAATATACTCCTCTCATACTACATTTTTATATTGAATATAATCACACAGGAATTACTCTTTTATAAAAAATATACTCCCTCTCAAAGTACTCTTTTATATTGAATATAATCACACAGGAAGTACTCTTTTATAAAAAATATACTCCCTCTCAAAGTACTCCTTTATATTGAATATAATCACACAGGAATTTTACTTTTATAAAAAATATACTCCCTCTCAAAGTACTCTTTTATACTGAATTTAATCACAAAGGAAGTACTCTTTTATAAGAAATATACTCCCTCTCAAATACTCTTTTATATTGAATATAATCACACAGGAAGTACTCTTTTATAAAAAATATACTCCCTCTCCAAGTACTCTTTTATATAGAATATAATCACACTGGAATACCCTTTTATATTGAATATAATCGCACAGGAAGTACTCTTTTATAAAAAATATACTCCCTCTCATGGTACTTTTTTATATTGAATATAATCACACAGGAACTACTCTTTTATAAAAAATATACTCCCTCTCCAAGTACATTTTATATTGAATATAATCACATAGTAAGTACTCTGTTATAAAAAATATACTCCCTCTCCAAGGACTCTTTTATATTGAATATAATCACACTGGAAATACCCTTTTATATTGAATATAATCACACAGGAAGTACTCTTTTATAAAAAATATACTCCCTCTCAAAGTACTCCTTTATATTGAATATAATCACACAGGAAGTACACTTTTTTAAAAATTATACTCCCTCTCAAAGTACTCTTTTATATTGAATATAATCACAAAGGGAATACTCTTTTATAAAAAATATACTCCTTCTCAAAGTACTCTTTTATATTGAATATAATCACACAGGAAGTACTCTTTTATAAAAAAAATACTCCCTCTCCAAGTACTATTTTATATTGAATATAATCACTTTGGAAGTACTGGATAATATTGAATATAATCACACAGGAAGTACTCATTTTTATTGAATATAATCACACAGGAAGGACTCTTTTATAAAAAATATACTCCCTCTCCAATTACTCATTTATATTGAATATAATCACACTGGAAATACAGTTTTATATTGAATATAATCACACAGGAAATACTCTTTTATAAAAAATATACTCCCTCCCATAGTACTTTTTTATGTTGAATATAATCACACAGGAAGTACTCTTTTATAAAAAATATACTCCCTCTCAAAGTACTCTTTTATATTGAATATAATCACACAGGAAGTACTCTTTTATAAAAAATATACTCCGTCTCCAAGTACTCTTTTATATTGAATATAATCACAAAGGAAGTACTCTTTTATAGGAAATATACTCCCTCTCCAAGTACTCTTTTATATTGAATATAATCACACAGGAAGTACTCCTTTATAAAAGAAATACTCCCTCTCCAAGTACACTTTTATATTGAATATAATCACACAGGAAGTACTCTTTTATAAAAAATATACTCCCTCTCCAAGTACTCTTTTATATTGAATATAATCACCGTGGAAATACTCTTACATATTGAATATAATCACACAGGATGTACTCTTTTATAAAAAATATACTCCCTCTCAAAGTGCTCCTTTATATTGAAGATAATCACACAGGAATTACACTTTTATAAAAAAATATACTCCCTCTCAATGTACTCTTTTATATTGAATATAATCACAAAGGAAGTACTCTTTTACAAGAAATATACTCCCTTTCAAAGTACTCTTTTATATTGAATATAATCACACAAGAAGTACTCTTTTATAAAAAATATACTCCCTCTCCAAGTACTCTTTTATATTGAATTTAATCACACTGGAAATACCCTTTTATATTGAATATAATTGCACAGGATGTACTCTTTTATTAAAAAATATACTCACTCTCATAGTAATTTTTTATATTGAATATAATCACACAGGAACTACTCTTTTATAAAAAATATACTCCCTCTCAAATTACTCTTTTATATTGAATATAATCACACAGGAAGTACCCTTTTATAAAAAATATACTCCCTCTCCAAGTACTCTTTTATATTGAATATAATCACACTTGAAATACCCTTTTATATTGAATATAATCACACAGGAAGTACTCTTTTATAAAAAATATACTCCCTCTCAAAGTACTCTTTTATATTGAATATAATCACACAGGAAGTACTCTTTTATAAAAAATATACTCCCTCTCAAAGTACTCTTTTATATTGAATATAAACACACAGGAATACTCTTATATAAAAAATATACTCCCTCTCCAAGTACTCTTTAATATTGAATATAATCACACTGGAAATACACTTTTATATTGAATATAATCACACAGGAAGTACTCTTTTATAAAAAATATACTCCCTCTCAAAGTACTCCTTTATATTGAATATAATCACACAGGAAATACACTTTTATAAAAATTATACTCCCTCTCAAAGTACTCCTTTATATTCAATATAATCACAAAGGAAGTACTCTTTTATAAGAAATATACTCCCTCTCCAAGTACTCTTTTATATTGAATATAATCACACAGGAAGTACTCTTTTATAAAAAATATACTCCCTCTCAAAGTACTCTTATATATTGAATATAATCACCGTGGAAATACTCTTACATATTGAATATAATCACACAGGATGTACTCTTTTATAAAAAATATACTCCCTCTCAAAGTACTCCTTTATATTGAATATAATCACACAGGAATTACACTTTTATAAAAAATATACTCCCTCTCAAAGTACTCTTTTATATTGAATATAATCACAAAGGAAGTACTCTTTTATAAGAAATACACTGCCTCTCAAAGTACTCTTTTATATTGAATATAATCACACAGGAAGTACTCTTTTATAAAAAATATACTCCCTCTCCAAGTACTCTTTTATATTGAATATAATCACACTGGAAATACCCTTTTATATTGAATATAATCGCACAGGAAGTACTCTTATATAAAAAATATACGCCCTCTCATAGTACTTTTTTATATTGAATATAATCACACAGGAACTACTCTTTTATAAAAAATATACTCCCTCTCAAAGTACTCTTTTATATTGAATATAATCACACTGGAAGTACTCTTTTGTAAAAAATATCCTTCCTCTCCAAGTACTCTTTTATATTGAATATAATCACAAAGGAAGTACTCTTTTATAAGAAATATACTCCCTCTCCAAGTACTCTTTTATATTGAATATAATCACACAGGAAGTACTCCTTTATAAAAAAAATACTCCCTCTCCAAGTACCCTTTTATATTGAATATAATCACACAGGAAGTACTCTTTTATAAAAAAAATACTCCCTCTCCAAGTACTATTTTATATTGAATATAATCACTTTGGAAGTACTGGTTAATATTGAATATAATCACACAGGAAGTACTCATTTTTATTGAATATAATCACACAGGAAGTACTCTTTTATAAAAAATATACTCTCTCTCCAATTACTCATTTATATTGAATATAATCACACTGGAAATACCGTTTTATATTGAATATAATCACACAGGAAATACTCTTTTATAAAAAAATATACTCCCTCTCATAGTACTTTTTTATATTGAATATAATCACACAGGAACTACTCTTTTATAAAAAATATACTCCCTCTCAAAGTACTCTTTTATATTGAATATAATCACACAGGAAGTACTCTTTTATAAAAAATATACTCCCTCTCCAAGTACTCTTTTATATTGAATATAATCACAAAGGAAGTACTCTTTTATAGGAAATATACTCCCTCTCCAAGTACTCTGTTATATTGAATATAATCACACAGGAAGTACTCTTTTATAAAAAAAATACTCCCTCTCCAAGTACTCTTTTATATTGAATATAATCACACAGGAAGTACTCTTTTATAAAAAATATACTCCCTCTCCAAGTACTCTTTTATATTGAATATAATCACACAGGAAGTACTCGTTTGTAAAAAATATACTCCCTCTCCAAGTACCCTTTTATATTGAATATAATCAAACAGGAAGTACTCGTTTATAAAAAATATACTCCCTCTCAAAGTACTCTTTTATATTGAATATAATCACACAGGAACTACTCTTTTATAAAAAATATACTCCCTCTCAAAGTACTCTTTTATATTGAATATAATCACACAGGAAGTACTCTTTTATTAAAAAATATACTCCCTCTCCAAGTACTCTTTTATATTGAATATAATCACACTGGAAATACCCTTTTATATTGAATATAATCACACAGGAAGTACTCTTTTATAAAAAATATACTCCCTCTCAAAGTACTGCTTTATATTGAATATAATCACACAGGAAGTACACTTTTATAAAAATTATACTCCCTCTCAAAGTACTCTTTTATATTGAATATAATCACACAGGAAGTACTCCTTTATAAAAAAAATACTCCCTCTCCAAGTACTCTTTTATATTGAATATAATCACTTTGGAAGTACTGGTTAATATTGAATATAATCACACAGGAAGTACTCATTTGTATTGAATATAATCACACAGGAAGTACTCTTTTATAAAAAATATACTCCCTCTCCAATTACTCTTTTATATTGAATATAATCACACTGGAAATACCGTTTTATATTGAATATAATACCACAGGAAGTACTCTTTTATAAAAAATATTCTCCCTCTCATACTACATTTTTATATTGAATATAATCACACAGGAATTACTCTTTTATACAAAATATACTCCCTCTCAAAGTACTCTTTTATATTGAATATAATCACACAGGAAGTACTCTTTTATAAAAAATATACTCCCTCTCAAAGTACTCCTTTATATTGAATATAATCACACAGGAATTATACTTTTATAAAAAATATACTCCCTCTCAAAGTACTCTTTTATATTGAATTTAATCACAAAGGAAGTACTCTTTTATAAGAAATATACTCCCTCTCAAAGTACTCTTTTATATTGAATATAATCACACAGGAAGTACTCTTTTATAAAAAATATACTCCCTCTCCAAGTACTCTTTTATATAGAATATAATCACACTGGAATACCCTTTTATATTGAATATAATCGCACAGGAAGTACTCTTTTATAAAAAATATACTCCCTCTCAAAGTACTCTTTTATATTGAATATTATCACCGTGGAAATACTCTTACATATTGAATATAATCACACAGGATGTACTGTTTTATAAAAAATATACTCCCTCTCAAAGTACTCCTTTATATTGAATATAATCACACAGGAATTACACTTTTATAAAAAATATACTCCCTCTCAAAGTACTCTTTTATACTGAATGTAATCACAAAGGAAGTACTCTTTTATAAGAAATATACTCCCTCTCAAAGTACTCTTTTATATTGAATATGATCACACAGGAAGTACTCTTTTAGAGAAAATATACTCCCTCTCCAAGTACTCTTTTATATTGAATATAATCACACTGGAAATACCCTTTTATATTGAATATAATCGCACAGGAAGTACTCTTGTATAAAAAATATACTCCCTCTCATAGTACCTTTTTATATTGAATATAATCACACAGGAACTACTCTTTTATAAAAAAAATACTCCCTCTCAATGTACTCTTTTATATTGAATATAATCACAGAGGAATTACTCTTTTATAAAAAATATACTCCCTCTCCAAGTACTCTTTTATATTGAATATAATCACACTGGAAATACCCTTTTATATTGAATATAATCACACAGGAAGTACTCTTTTATAAAAAAATACTCCCTCTCCAAGTACTCTTTTATATTGAATATAATCACACAGGAAGTACTCTTTTATAAAAAATATACTCCCTCTCCAAGTACTCTTTTATATTGAATATAATCACACTGGAAATACACTTTTATATTGAATATAATCACACAGGATGTACTCTTTCATAAAAAATATACTCCCTCTCAAAGTACTCTTTTATATTGAATATAATCACACAGGAAGTACACTTTTATAAAAAATATACTCCCTCTTTAAGTACTCTTTAATATTGAATATAATCACACTGGAAAAACCCTTTTATTTTAAATATAATCACACAGGAAGTACTCTTTTATAAAAAATATACTCCCTCTCAAAGTACTCTTTTATATTGAATTTAATCACACAGGAAGTACTCTTTTATAAAAAATATATTCCCTCTCCAAGTACTCTTTTATATTGAATATAATCACACTGGAAATACCCTTTTATATTGAATATAATCACAGAGGAAGTACTCTTTTATAAAAAATATACTCCCTCTCCAAGTACTCTTTTATATTGAATATAATCACACAGGAAGTACTCTTTTATAAAAAATATACTCCCTCTCCAAGTACTCTTTTATATTGAACATAATCACACTGGAAATACCCTTTTATATTGAATATAATCACACAGGAAGTACTCTTTTATAAAAAATATACTCCCTCTCAAAGTACTCTTTTATATTGAATATAATCACACAGGAAATACTCTTTTATCAAAAATATACTCCCTCTCCAAGTACTCTTTTATATTGAATATAATCACACTGGAAATACCCTTTTATATTGAATATAATCACACAGGATGTACTCTTTTATAAAAAATATACTCCCTCTCAAAGTACTCCTTTATATTGAATATAATCACACAGGAAGTACACTTTTATAAAAATTAGACTCCCTCTCAAAGTACTCTTTTATATTGAATATAATCACACAGGGAGTACTCTTTTATAAAAAATATACTCCCTCTCAAAGTACTCCTTTATATTGAATATAATCACACAGGAAGTACACTTTAATAAAAATTATACTCCCTCTCAAAGTACTCTTTTATATTGAATATAATCACAAAGGAAGTACTCTTTTATAAGAAATATACTCCCTCTCCAATTACTCTTTTATATTGAATATAATCACACAGAAGTACTGTTTTATAAAAAATATACTCCCTCTCCAAGTACTCTTTTATATTGAATATAATCACACAGGAAATACTGGTTTTTAAAAAATATACTCCCTCTCCAAGTACTCTTTTATATTGATATAATCACACAGGAATTACTGTTTTATAAAAAATATACTCCCTCTACACGTACTCTTTTATATTTAATATAACCACACAGAAAGTACTCTTTTCTAAAAAATATACTCCCTATCGAAGTCCTCTTTTATACGGAATATAATCACACTGGAAGTACTCTTTTATACTGAATATAATCACACAGGAAGGACTCTTTTATAAAAAATATACTCCCTCTCTAAGTACTCTTTTATATTGAATATAATCACACAGGAAGTACTCTGTATAAAAAATATACTCCCTCTGAAAGTCATCTTTTATACGGAATATAATCACACTGGAAGTACTATTTTATACTGAATATAATCACACAGGAAATTCTCTTATATAAAAAATATACTCCCTCTCAACGGACTCTTTTATATCGAATACAATCACACAGGATGTACTCTTTTATAAAAAATATACTCCCACTCAAAGTACTCTTTTATATTGAATATAATCTCACAGGACGTACTCTTTTATAAAAATATACTCCCTCTCAAAGTATTCTTTTGTATTGAATACAACCACACAGGAATTACTCTTTTATAAAAAATATACTCCCTCCCGAACTCCTCTTTTATATGGAATATAATCAGACTGCAAGTACTCTTTTATACTGAACATTATCACTCAGGAAGTACTCTTTTATAAAAAATATACTCCCTCTCAAAGTACTCTTTTATATTGAATATAATCACACAGGAAGTACTCTTTTATAAAAAATATACTCCCTTTCAAAGTACTCTTTTATATTGAATATAATCACACAGGAAGTACTCTTTTATAAAAAATATACTCCCTCTCAAACTACTCCTGTATATTGAATATAATCACACAGGAAGTACACTTTTATAAAAATTCTACTCCCTCTCCATGTACTCTTTTATATTGAATATAATCACACTGAAAATACCCTTTTATATTGAATATAATCACACAGGAAGTACTCTTTTATAAAAAATGTACTCCCTCTCAAAGTACTCTTTTATATTGAATATAATCACACAGGAAGTACTCTTTTATAAAAAATATACTCCATCTCCAAGTACTCTTTTATACTGAATATAATCACAAAGGAAGTACTCTTTTATAAGAAATATACTCCCTCTCAAAGTACTCTTTTATATTGAATATAATCACACAGGAAGTACTCTTTTATAAAAAATATACTCCCTCTCCAAGTACTCTTTTATATTGAATATAATCACACTGGAAATACCCTTTTATATTGAATATAATCGCACAGGAAGTACTCTTTTATAAAAAATATACTCCCTCTCAAAGTACTTTTTTAAATTGAATATAATCACACAGGAACTACTCTTTTATAAAAAATATACTCCCTCTCAAAGTACTCTTTTATATTGAATATAATCATACAGGAAGTACTCTTTTTTAAAAAATATACTCCCTCTCAAAGTACTCTTTTATATTGAATATAATCACACTGGAAATACCCTTTTATATTGAATATAATCACACAGGAAGTACTCTTTTATAAATAATATACTCCGTCTCAAAGTACTCTTTTGTATTGAATATAATCATACAGGAAGAACTGTTTTATAAAAAATATACTCCCTCTACAAGTACTCTTTTATATTGAATATAATCACACTGGAAATACACTTTTATATTGAATATAATCACACAGGAAGTAGACTTTTATAAAAAATATACTCCCTCTCTAAGTACTCTTTATATTGAATATAATCACACTGGAAAAACCCTTTTATATTGAATATAATCACACAGGAGGTACTCTTTTATCAAAAATATACTCCCTCTCAAAGTACTCTTTTATATTGAATATAATCACACAGGAAGTACTCTTTTATAAAAAATATACTCCCTCTCCAAGTACTCTTTTATATTGAATATAATCACACTGGAAATACCCTTTTATATTGAATATAATCACACAGGAAGTACTCTTTTATAAAAAATATACTCCCTCTCAATGTACTCTTTTATATTGAATATAATCACCGTGGAAATACTCTTACATATTGAATATAATCACACAGGATGTACTCTTTTATAAAAAATATACTCCCTCTCAAAGTACTCTTTTATATTGAATATAATCACACAGGAATTACACTTTTACAAAAAATATACTCCATCTCAAAGTACTCTTTTATACTGAATATAATCACAAAGGAAGTACTCTTTTATAAGAAATATATTCCCTCTCAAAGTACTCTTTTATATTGAATATGATCACACAGGAAGTACTCTTTTATAAAAAATATACTCCCTCTCCAAGTACTCTTTTATATTGAATATAATCACACTGGAAATACCCTTTTATATTGAATATAATCGCAAAGGAAGTACTCTTGTATAAAAAATATACTCCCTCTCATAGTACCTTTTTATATTGAATATAATCACACAGGAACTACTCTTTTATCAAAAAAATACTCCCTCTCAAAGTACTCTTTTATATTGAATATAATCACAGAGGAAGTACTCTTTTATAAAAAATATACTCCCTCTCCAAGTACTCTGTTATATTGAATATAATCACACTGGAAATACCCTTTTATATTGAATATAATCACACAGGAATTACTCTTTTATAAAAAATATACTCCCTCTCAAAGTACTCTTTTATATTGAATATAATCACACAGGAAGTACTCTTTTATAAAAAATATACTCCCTCTCCAAGTACTCTTTTATATTGAATATAATCACACTGGAAATACCCTTTTATATTGAATATAATCACACAGAATGTACTCTTTCATAAAAAATATACTCCCTCTCAAAGTACTCTTTTATATTGAATATAATCACACAGGAAGTACACTTTTATAAAAAATATACTCCCTCTTTAAGTACTCTTTTATATTGAATATAATCACACTGGAAATACCCTTTTATATTGAATATAATCACAGAGGAAGTACTCTTTCATAAAAAATATACTCCCTATCCAAGTACTCTTTTATATTGAATATAATCACACAGGAAGTACTCTTTTATAAAAAATATACTCCCTCTTCAAGTACTCTTTTATATTGAACATAATCACACTGGAAATACCCTTTTATATTGAATATAATCACACAGGAAGTACTCTTTTATAAAAAATGTACTCCCTCTCAATGTACTCTTTTATATTGAATATAATCACACAGGAAATACTCTTTTATAAAAAATATACTCCCTCTCCAAGTACTCTTTTATATTGAATATAATCACACTGGAAATACCCTTTTATATTGAATATAATCACACAGGATGTACTCTTTTATAAAAAATATACTCCCTCTCAAAATACTCCTTTATATTGAATATAATAACATAGGAAGTACACTTTTATAAAAATTATACTCCCTCTCAAAGTACTCTTTTATATTGAATATAATCACACAGGGAGTACTCTTTTATAAAAAATATACTCCCTCTCAAAGTACTCTTTTATATTGAATATAATCACAAAGGAAGTACTCTTTTATAAGAAATATACTCCCTCTCCAATTACTCTTTTATATTGATAATCACAGAGAAGTACTGTTTTATAAAAAATATACTCCCTCTCCAAGTACTCTTTTATATTGAATATAATCACACAGGAATTACTGGTTTTTAAAAAATATACTCCCTCTCCAAGTACTCTTTTATATTGATATAATCACACAGGAATTACTGTTTTATAAAAAATATACTCCCTCTACAAGTACTCTTTTTTATTGAATATAACCACACAGAAAGTACTATTTTCTCAAAAATATACTCCCTATCGAAGTCCTCTTTTATACGGAATATAATCACACTGGAAGTACTCTTTTATACTGAATATATTCACACAGGAAGGACTCTCTTATAAAAAATATACTCCCTCTCTAAGTACTCTTTTATATTGAATATAATCACACAGGAACTACTCTGTATAAAAAATATACTCCCTCTGGAAATCATCTTTTATACGGAATATAATCACACTGGAAGTACTATTTTATACTGAATATAATCACACAGGAAATTCTCTTATATAAAAAATATACTCCCTCTCAACGGACTCTTTTATATTGAATACAATCACACAGGATGTACTCTTTTATAAAAAATATACTCCCACTCAAAGTACTCTTTTATATTGAATATAATCTCACAGGACGTACTCTTTTATAAAAATATACTCCCTCTCAAAGTATTCTTTTATATTGAATATAACCACACAGGAATTACTCTTTTATAAAAAATATACTCCCTCCCGAACTCCTCTTTTATATGGAATATAATCAGACTGCAAGTACTCTTTTATACTGAACATTATCACTCAGGAACTACTCTTTTATAAAAAATATACTCCCTCTCAAAGTACTCTTTTATATTGAATATAATCACACAGGAAGTACTCTTTTATAAAAAATATACTCCCTCTCAAACTACTCCTTTATATTGAATAAAATCACACAGGAATTACACTTTTATAAAAATTATACTCCCTCTACAAGTACTCTTTTATATTGAATATAATCACACTGGAAATACCCTTTTATATTGAATATAATCTCACAGGAAGTACTCTTTTATAAAAAATATACTCCCTCTCAAAGTACTCTTTTATATTGAATATAATCACCGTGGAAATACTCTTACATATTGAATATAATTACACAGGATGTACTCTTTTATAAAAAATATACTCCCTCTCATAGTACTTTTTTATATTGAATATAATCACACAGGAACTACTCTTTTATAAAAAATATACTCCCTCAAAGTACTCTTTTATATTGAATATAATCACACAGGAAGTACTCTTTTATAAAAAATATACTCCCTCTCCAAGTACTCTTTTATATTGAATATAATCACACTGGAAATACCCTTTTTTATTGAATATAATCACACAGGAAGTACTCCTTTATAAATAATATACTCCCTCTCCAAGAACTATTTTATATTGAATATAATCACACTGGAAATACCCTTTTATATTGAATATAATCACACAGGGAGTACTCTTTTATAAAAAAATACTCCCTCTCAAAGTACTCTTTTATATTGAATATAATCACACAGGAAGTACTCTTTTATAAAAATATACTCCCTCTCCAAGTACTCTTTTATATTGAATATAATCACACTGGAAATACCCTTTTATATTGAATATAATCACACAGGAAGTACTCTTTTATAAAAAATATACTCCCTCTCAAAGTACTCCTTTATATTGAATAAAATCACACAGGAATTACACTTTTATAAAAAATATACTCCCTCTCAAAGTACTCTTTTATATTGAATATAATCACAAAGGAAGTACTGTTTTATAAGAAATATACTCCCTCTCAAAGTACTCTTTTATATTGAATATAATCACACAGGAAGTACTCTTTTATAAAAAATACACTCCCTCTCCAAGTACTCTTTTATATAGAATATAATCACACTGGAATACCCTTTTATATTGAATATAATCGCACAGGAAGTACTCTTTTATAAAAAATATACTCCCTCTCATGGTACTTTTTTATACTGAATATAATCACACAGGAACTACCATTTATAAAAAATATACTCCCTCTCCAAGTACATTTTATATTGAATATAATCACACAGGAAGTACTCTGTTATAAAAAATATACTCCCTCTCCAAGTACTCTTTTATATTGAATATAATCACACTGGAAATACCCTATTATATTGAATATAATCACACAGGAAGTACTCTTTTATAAAAAATATACTCCCTCTCAAAGTACTCCTTTATATTGAATATAATCACACAGGAAGGATACTTTTATAAAAATTATCCTCCCTCTCAAAGTGCTCTTTTATATTGAATATAATCACAAAGGAAATACTCTTTTATAAAAAATATACTCCCTCTCCAAGTACTCTTTTATATTGAATATAATCACACAGGAAGTACTCCTTTATAAAAAAAATACTCCCTCTCCAAGTACTATTTTATATTGAATATAATCACTTTGGAAGTACTGGTTAATATTGAATATAATCACACAGGAAGTTCTCATTTTTATTGAATATAATCACACAGGAAGTACTCTTTTATAAAAAATATACTCCCTCTCCAATTACTCTTTTATATTGAATATAATCACACTGGAAATACCGTTTTATATTGAATATAATCACACAAGAAATACTCTTTTATAAAAAATATACTCCCTCTCATAGTACTTTTTTATATTGAATATAATCACACAGGAACTACTCTTTTATAAAAAATACACTCCCTCTCAAAGTACTCTTTTATATTCAATATAATCACACAGAAAGTACTCTTTTATAAAAAATATACTCCCTCTCCAAGTACTCTTTTTTATTGAATATAATCACAAAGGAAGTACTCTTTTATAAGAAATATACTCCTGTCCAAGTACTCTTTTATATTGAATATAATCACACGGGAAGTACTCTTTATATAAAAAATACTCCCTCTCCAAGTACTCTTTTATATTGAATATAATCACACAGGAAGTACTCTTTAATAAAAAATATACTCCCTCTCAAAGTACTCTTTTATATTGATTATAATCACACAGGAAGCACTCGTTTATAAAAAATATACTCCCTCTCAAAGTACTCTTTTATATTGAATATAATCACACAGGAAGTACTCTTTTCTAAAAAATATACTCCCTCTCATGGTACTTTTTTATATTGAATATAATCACACAGGAACTACTCTTTTATAAAAAATATACTCCCTCTCCAAGTACATTTTATATTGAATATAATCACACAGGAAGTACTCTGTTATAAAAAATATATTCCCTCTCCAAGTACTCTTTTAGATTGAATATAATCACACTGGAAATACCCTTTTATATTGAATATAATCACACAGGAAGTACTCTTTTATAAAAAATATACTCCCTCTCAAAGTACTCCTTTATATTGAATATAATCACACAGGAAGTACACTTTTATTAAAATTATACTCCCTCTCAAAGTACTCTTTTATATTGAATATAATCACAAAGGAAATACTCTTTTATAAAAAATATACTCCCTCTCCAAGTACTCTTTTATATTGAATATAATCACACAGGAAGTACTCTTTTATAAAAAAAATACTCCCTCTCCAAGTACTATTTTATATTGAATATAATCACTTTGGAAGTACTGGTTAATATTGAATATAATCACAAAGGAAGTACTCATTTTTATTGAATATAATCACACAGGAAGGACTCCTTTATAAAAAATATACTCCCTCTCCAATTACTCATTTATATTGAATATAATCACACTGGAAATACCGTTTTATATTGAATATAATCACACAGGAAATACTCTTTTATAAAAAATATACTCCCTCCCATAGTACTTTTTTATATTGAATATAATCACACAGGAACTACTCTTTTATAAAAAATATACTCCCTCTCAAAGTACTCTTTTATATTGAATATAATCACACAGGAAGTAGTCTTTTATAAAAAATATACTCCCTCTCCAAGTACTGTTTTATATTGAATATAATCACAAAGGAAGTACTCTTTTATAGGAAATATACTCCCTCTCCAAGTACTCTTTTATATTGAATATAATCACACAGGAAGTACTCCTTTATAAAAAAAATACTCCCTCTCCAAGTACTCTTTTATATTGAATATAATCACACAGGAAGTACTCGATTATAAAAAATATACTCCCTCTCCAAGTACTCTTTTATATTGAATATAATCACACAGGAAGTACTCGTTTATAAAAAATATACTCCCTCTCCAAGTACCCTTTTATATTGAATATAATCACACAGGAAGTACTCATTTATAAAAAATATACTCCCTCTCAAAGTACTCTTTTATATTGAATATAATCACACAGGAACTACTCTTTTATAAAAAATATACTCCCTCTCAAAGTACTCTTTTATATTAAATATAATCACACAGGAAGTACTCTTTTATTAAAAAATATACTCCCGGCTGGGCGCGGTGGCTCAAGCCTGTAATCCCAGCACTTTGGGAGGCTGAGGCGGGTGGATCACGAGGTCAAGAGATCGAGACCATCTTGGTCAACATGGTGAAACCCCGTCTCTACTAATACAAAAAATTAGCTGGGCACGGTGGCGCGTGCCTGTAATCCCAGCTACTCAGGAGGCTGAGGCAGGAGAATTGCCTGAACCCAGGAGGCGGAGATTGCGGTGAGCCGAGATAGCGCCATTGCGCTCCAGCCTGGGTATCAAAAGCGAAACTCCGTCTCAAAAAAAAAAAAAAAAAAAAAAAAAAAAAAATATATATATATATACTCCCTCTCCAAGTACTCTTTTATATTGAATATAATCACACTGGAAATACCCTTTTATATTGAATATAATCACACAGGAAGTACTCTTTTATCAAAAATATACTCCCTCTCAAAGTCCTCTTTTATATTGATTATAATCACACAGGAAGTACTCTTTTATAAAAAATATACTCCCTCTCCAAGTACTCTTTAATATTGAATATAATCACACTGGAATACCCTTTTATATTGAATATAATCGCACAGGAAGTACTCTTTTATAAAAAATATACTCCCTCTCATGGTACTTTTTTATACTGAATATAATCACACAGGAACTACCATTTATAAAAAATATACTCCCTCTCCAAGTACAATTTATATTGATTATAATCACACAGGAAGTACTCTGTTATAAAAAATATACTCCCTCTCCAAGTACTCTTTTATATTGAATATAATCACACTGGAAATACCCTATTATATTGAATATAATCACACAGGAATTACTCTTTTATAAAAAATATACTCCCTCTCAAAGTACTCCTTTATATTGAATATAATCACACAGGAAGTACACTTTTATAAAAATTATACTCCCTCTCAAAGTACTCTTTTATATTGAATATAATCACAAAGGAAATACTCTTTTATAAAAAATATACTCCCTCTCCAAGTACTCTTTTATATTGAATATAATCACACAGGAAGTACTGCTTTATAAAAAAAATACTCCCTCTCCAAGTACTATTTTATATTGAATATAATCACTTTGGAAGTACTGGTTAATATTCAATATAATCACACAGGAAGTACTCATTTTTATTGAATATAATCACACAGGAAGTACTCTTTTATAAAAAATATACTCCCTCTCCAATTACTCTTTTATATTGAATATAATCACACTGGAAATACCGTTTTATATTTAATATAATCACACAAGAAATACTCTTTTATAAAAAATATACTCCCTCTCATAGTACTTTTTTATATTGAATATAATCACACAGGAACTACTCTTTTATAAAAAATATACACCCTCTCAAAGTACTCTTTTATATTCAATATAATCACACAGGAAGTACTCTTTTATAAAAAATATACTCCCTCTCCAAGTACTCTTTTATATTGAATATAATCACAAAGGAAGTACTCTTTTATAAGAAATATACTCCCTGTCCAAGTACACTTTTATATTGAATATAATCACACGGGAAGTACTCTTTATATAAAAAATACTCCCTCTCCAAGTACTCTTTTATATTGAATATAATCACACAGGAAGTACTCTTTAATAAAAAATATACTCCCTCTCAAAGTACTCTTTTATATTGAATATAATCACACAGGAAGCACTCGTTTATAAAAAATATACTCCCTCTCAAAGTACTCTTTTATATTGAATATAATCACACAGGAAGTACTCTTTTATAAAAAATATACTCCCTCTCAAAGTACTCTTATATATTGAAAATAATCACACAGGAAGTACTCTTTTATTAAAAAATATACTCCCTCTCCAAGTACTCTTTTAAATTGAATATAATCACACTGGAAATACCCTTTTATATTGAATATAATCACACAGGAAGTACTCTTTTATTAAAACATATACTCCCTCTCAACGTACTCCTTTATATTGAATATAATCACACAGGAAGTACATTTTATAAAAATTATACTCCCTCTCAAAGTACTCTTTTATATTGAATATACTCACAGGAAGTACTCCATTAAAAAAAAATACTCCCTCTCCAAGTACTCTTTTATATTGAATATAATCACTTTGGAAGTACTGGTTAATATTGAATATAATCACACAGGAAGTACTCATTTGTATTGAATATAATCACACAGGAAGTACTCTTTTATAAAAAATATACTCCCTCTCCAATTACTCTTTTATATTGAATATAATCACACTGGAAATACCGTTTTATATTGAATATAATACCACAGGAAGTACTCTTTTATAAAAAATATACTCCCTCTCATACTAAATTTTTAAATTTAATATAATCACACAGGAACTACTCTTTTATAAAAAATATACTCCCTCTCCAAGTACATTTTATATTGAATATAATCACACAGGAAGTACTCTTTTATAAAAAATATACTCCCTCTCCAAGTACTCTTTTAGATTGAATATAATCACACTGGAAATACCCTTTTATATTGAATATAATCACACAGGAAGTACCCTGTTATATAAAATATACTCCCTGTCAATGTATTCCTTTATATTGAATATAATCACACAGGAAGTACACTTTTATAAAAATTATACTCCCTCTCAAAGTACTCTTTTATATTGAATATAATCACACAGGAAGCACTCTTTTATAAAAATATACTCTCTCTCAAAGTACTCCTTTATATTGAATATAATCACACAGGAAGTACACTTTTAAAAAATTATACTCCCTCTCAAAGTACTCTTTTATATTGAATATAATCACAAAGGAAGTACTCTTCTATAAGAAATATACTCCCTCTCCAAGTACTCTTTTATATCGAATATAATCACACAGGAGGTACTCTTTTATAAAAAATATACTCCCTCTCAAAGTACTGTTTTATATTGAATATAATCACCGTGGAAATACTCTTACATATTGAATATAATCACACAGGATGTACTGCTTTATAAAAAATATACTCCCTCTCAAAGTACTCCTTTATATTGAATATAATCACACAGGAATTACACTTTTATAAAAAATATACTCACTCTCAAAGTACTCTTTTATATTGAATATAATCACAAAGGAAGTACTCTTTTATAAGAAATATACTCCCTCTCAAAGTACTCTTTTATATTGAATATAATCACACAGGAAGTACTCTTTTATAAAAAATATACTGCCTCTCCAAGTACTCTTTTATATTGAATATAATCACACTGGAAATACCCTTTTATATTGAATACAATCGCACAGGAAGTACTCTTTTATAAAAAATATACTCCCTCTCATAGTACTTTTTTATATTGAATATAATCACACAGGATCTACTCTTTTATAAAAAATATACTCCCTCTCAAATTACTCTTCTATATTGAATATAATCACACAGGAAGTACTCTTTTATAAAAAATATACTCCCTCTCCAAGTACTCTTTAATATTGAATATAATCACACTGGATATACACTTTTATATTGAATATAATCACACAGGAAGTAATCTTTTATAAAAAATATTCTCCCTCTCAAAGTACTCTTTTATATTGAATATAATCACACAGGAAGTACTCTTTTATAAAAAATATACTCCCTCTCCAAGTACTCTTTTATATTGAATATAATCACACTGGAAATACCCTTTTATATTGAATATAATCACACAGGAAGTACTCTTTTATAAAAAATATACTCCCTCTCAAAGTACTCTTTTATATTGAATATAATCACCGTGGAAATACTCTTACATATTGAATATAATCACACAGGATGTACTCTTTTATAAAAAATATACTCCCTCTCAAAGTACTCCTTTATATTGAATATAATCACACAGGAATTACACTTTTATAAAAAATATACTCCATCTCAAATTACTCTTTTATACTGAATGTAATCACAAAGGAAGTACTCTTTTATAAGAAATATATTCCCTCTCAAAGTACTCTTTTATATTGAATATGATCACACAGGAAGTACTCTTTTATAAAAAATATACTCCCTCTCGAAATACTCTTTATATTGAATATAATCACACAGGAAGTACTCTTTTATTAAAAAATATACTCCCTCTCCAAGTCCTATTTTATATTGAATATAATCACACAGGAAGTACTCTTTTATAAAAAATATACTCCCTCTCGAAATACTCTTTTATATTGAATATAATCACACAGAAAGTACTCTTTTATAAAAAATATACTCCCTCTCGAAGTACTCTTTTATAAAAAATATACTCCCTCTCAAAGTACTCCTTTATATTGAATATAATCACACAGGAAGTACTCTTTTATAAAAAATATACTCCCTATCAAAGTACTCCTTTATACTGAATATAATCACACAGGAATTACACTTTTATATTGAAAATAATCACACAGGAAGTACTCTTTTATAAAAAATATCCTCCCTCTCCAAGTACTCTTTTATATTGAATATAATCACACTGGAAATACCGTTTTATATTGAATATAATCACACAGGAAATACTCTTTTATAAAAAATATACTCCCTCTCATAGTACTTTTTTATATTGAATATAATCACACAGGAACTACTCTTTTATAAAAAATATACTCCCTCTCAAAGTACTCTTTTATATTGAATATAATCACACAGGAAGTACCCTTTTATAAAAAATATACTCCCTCTCCAAGTACTCTTTTATATTGAATATAATCACAAAGGAAGTACTCTTTTATAGGAAATATACTCCCTCTCCAAGTACCCTTTTATATTGAATATAATCACACAGGAAGTACTCGTTTATAAACAATATACTCCCTCTCAAAGTACTCTTTTATATTGAATATAATCACACAGGAACTACTCTTTTATAAAAAATATACTCCCTCTCCAAGTACATTTTATATTGAATATAATCACACAGGAAGTACTCTGTTATAAAAAATATACTCCCTCTCCAAGTACTCTTTTAGATTGAATATAATCACACTGGAAATACCCTTTTATATTGAATATAATCACACAGGAAGTACTCTTTTATAAAAAATATACTCCCTCTCAAAGTACTCCTTTATATTGAATATAATCACACAGGAAGTACACTTTTATAAAAATTATACTCCCTCTCAAAGTACTCTTTTATATTGAATATAATCACAAAGGAAATACTATTTTATAAAAAATATACTCCCTCTCCAAGTACTCTTTTATATTGAATATAATCACACAGGAAGTACTCTTTTATAAAAAAAATACTCCCTCTCCAAGTACTATTTTATATTGAATATAATCACTTTGGAAGTACTGGTTAATATTGAATATAATCACACAGGAAGTACTCATTTTTATTGAATATAATCACACAGGAAGGACTCCTTTATAAAAAATATACTCCCTCTCCAATTACTCATTTATATTGAATATAATCACACTGGAAATACCGTTTTATATTGAATATAATCACACAGGAAATACTCTTTTATAAAAAATATACTCCCTCCCATAGTACTTTTTTATATTGAATATAATCACACAGGAACTACTCTTTTATAAAAAATATACTCCCTCTCAAAGTACTCTTTTATATTGAATATAATCACACAGGAAGTAGTCTTTTATAAAAAATATACTCCCTCTCCAAGTACTGTTTTATATTGAATATTATCACAAAGGAAGTACTCTTTTATAGGAAATATACTCCCTCTCCAAGTACTCTTTTATATTGAATATAATCACACAGGAAGTACTCCTTTATAAAAAAAATTCTCCCTCTCCAAGTACTCTTTTATATTGAATATAATCACACAGGAAGTACTCGTTTATAAAAAATATACTCCCTCTCTAAGTACTCTTTTATATTGAATATAATCACACAGGAATTACTCGTTTATAAAAAATATACTCCCTCTCCAAGTACCCTTTTATATTGAATATAATCACACAGGAAGTACTCATTTATAAAAAATATACTCCCTCTCAAAGTACTCTTTTATATTGAATATAATCACACAGGAACTACTCTTTTATAAAAAATATACTCCCTCTCAAAGTACTCTTTTATATTAAATATAATCACACAGGAAGTACTCTTTTATTAAAAAATATACTCCCGGCTGGGCGCGGTGGCTCAAGCCTGTAATCCCAGCACTTTGGGAGGCTGAGGCGGGTGGATCACGAGGTCAAGAGATCGAGACCATCTTGGTCAACATGGTGAAACCCCGTCTCTACTAATACAAAAAATTAGCTGGGCACGGTGGCGCGTGCCTGTAATCCCAGCTACTCAGGAGGCTGAGGCAGGAGAATTGCCTGAACCCAGGAGGCGGAGATTGCGGTGAGCCGAGATAGCGCCATTGCACTCCAGCCTGGGTATCAAAAGCGAAACTCCGTCTCAAAAAAAAAAAAAAAAAAAAAAAAAAAAAAAATATATATATATACTCCCTCTCCAAGTACTCTTTTATATTGAATATAATCACACTGGAAATACCCTTTTATATTGAATATAATCGCACAGGAAGTACTCTTTTATAAAAAATATACTCCCTCTCATGGTACTTTTTTATACTGAATATAATCACACAGGAAATACCATTTATAAAAAATATACTCCCTCTCCAAGTACAATTTATATTGATTATAATCACACAGGAAGTACTCTGTTATAAAAAATATACTCCCTCTCCAAGTACTCTTTTATATTGAATATAATCACACTGGAAATACCCTATTATATTGAATATAATCACACAGGAATTACTCTTTTATAAAAAATATACTCCCTCTCAAAGTACTTCTTTATATTGAATATAATCACACAGGAAGTACACTTTTATAAAAATTATACTCCCTCTCAAAGTACTCTTTTATATTGAATATAATCACAAAGGAAATACTCTTTTATAAAAAATATACTCCCTCTCCAAGTACTCTTTTATATTGAATATAATCACACAGGAAGTACTCCTTTATAAAAAAAATACTCCCTCTCCAAGTACTATTTTATATTGAATATAATCACTTTGGAAGTACTGGTTAATATTGAATATAATCACACAGGAAGTACTCATTTTTATTGAATATAATCACACAGGAAGTACTCTTTTATAAAAAATATACTCCCTCTCCAATTACTCTTTTATGTTGAATCTAATCACACTGGAAATACCGTTTTATATTTAATATAATCACACAAGAAATACTCTTTTATAAAAAATATACTCCCTCTCATAGTACTTTTTTATATTGAATATAATCACACAGGAACTACTCTTTTATAAAAAATATACTCCCTCTCAAAGTACTCTTTTATGTTCAATATAATCACACAGGAAGTACTCTTTTATAAAAAATATACTCCCTCTCCAAGTACTCTTTTATATTGAATATAATCACAAAGGAAGTACTCTTTTATAAGAAATATACTCCCTGTCCAAGTACACTTTTATATTGAATATAATCACACGGGAAGTACTCTTTATATAAAAAATACTCCCTCTCCAAGTACTCTTTTATATTGAATATAATCACACAGGAAGTACTCTTTAATAAAAAATATACTCCCTCTCAAAGTACTCTTTTATATTGAATATAATCACACAGGAAGCACTCGTTTATAAAAAATATACTCCCTCTCAAAGTACGCTTTTATATTGAATATAATCACACAGGAAGTACTCTTTTATAAAAAATATACTCCCTCTCAAAGTACTCTTATATATTGAAAATAATCACACAGGAAGTACTCTTTTATTAAAAAATATACTCCCTCTCCAAGTACTCTTTTATATTGAATATAATCACACTGGAAATACCCTTTTATATTGAATATAATCACACAGGAAGTACTCTTTTATTAAAACATATACTCCCTCTCAACGTACTCCTTTATATTGAATATAATCACACAGGAAGTACATTTTATAAAAATTATACTCCCTCTCAAAGTACTCTTTTATATTGAATATACTCACAGGAAGTACTCCATTAAAAAAAAATACTCCCTCTCCAAGTACTCTTTTATATTGAATATAATCACTTTGGAAGTACTGGTTAATATTGTATATAATCACACAGGAAGTACTCATTTGTATTGAATATAATCACACAGGAAGTACTCTTTTATAAAAAATATACTCCCTCTCCAATTACTCTTTTATATTGAATATAATCACACTGGAAATACCGTTTTATATTGAATATAATACCACAGGAAGTACTCTTTTATAAAAAATATACTCCCTCTCATACTAAATTTTTAAATTTAATATAATCACACAGGAACTACTCTTTTATAAAAAATATACTCCCTCTCCAAGTACATTTTATATTGAATATAATCACACAGGAAGTACTCTTTTATAAAAAATATACTCCCTCTCCAAGTACTCTTTTAGATTGAATATAATCACACTGGAAATACCCTTTTATATTGAATATAATCACACAGGAAGTTCCCTGTTATATAAAATATACACCCCCTCAAAGTATTCCTTTATATTGAATATAATCACACAGGAAGTACACTTTTATAAAAATTATACTCCCTCTCAAAGTACTCTTTTATATTGAATATAATCACACAGGAAGCACTCTTTTATAAAAATATACTCTCTCTCAAAGTACTCCTTTATATTGAATATAATCACACAGGAAGTACACTTTTAAAAAATTATACTCCCTCTCAAAGTACTCTTTTATATTGAATATAATCACAAAGGAAGTACTCTTCTATAAGAAATATACTCCCTCTCCAAGTACTCTTTTATATCGAATATAATCACACAGGAGGTACTCTTTTATAAAAAATATACTCCCTCTCAAAGTACTGTTTTATATTGAATATAATCACCGTGGAAATACTCTTACATATTGAATATAATCACACAGGATGTACTGCTTTATAAAAAATATACTCCCTCTCAAAGTACTCCTTTATATTGAATATAATCACACAGGAATTACACTTTTATAAAAAATATACTCACTCTCAAAGTACTCTTTTATATTGAATATAATCACAAAGGAAGTACTCTTTTATAAGAAATATACTCCCTCTCAAAGTACTCTTTTATATTGAATATAATCACACAGGAAATACTCTTTTATAAAAAATATACTCCCTCTCCAAGTACTCTTTTATATTGAATATAATCACACTGGAAATACCCTTTTATATTGAATATAATCGCACAGGAAGTACTCTTTTATAAAAAATATACTCCCTCTCATAGTACTTTTTTATATTGAATATAATCACACAGGATCTACTCTTTTATAAAAAATATACTCCCTCTCAAATTACTCTTCTATATTGAATATAATCACACAGGAAGTACTCTTTTATAAAAAATATACTCCCTCTCCAAGTACTCTTTAATATTGAATATAATCACACTGGATATACACTTTTATATTGAATATAATCACACAGGAAGTAATCTTTTATAAAAAATATTCTCCCTCTCAAAGTACTCTTTTATATTGAATATAATCACACAGGAAGTACTCTTTTATAAAAAATATACTCCCTCTCCAAGTACTCTTTTATATTGAATATAATCACACTGGAAATACCCTTTTATATTGAATATAATCACACAGGAAGTACTCTTTTATAAAAAATATACTCCCTCTCAAAGTACTCTTTTATATTGAATATAATCACCGTGGAAATACTCTTACATATTGAATATAATCACACAGGATGTACTCTTTTATAAAAAATATACTCCCTCTCAAAGTACTCCTTTATATTGAATATAATCACACAGGAATTACACTTTTATAAAAAATATACTCCATCTCAAAGTACTCTTTTATACTGAATGTAATCACAAAGGAAGTACTCTTTTATAAGAAATATATTCCCTCTCAAAGTACTCTTTTATATTGAATATGATCACACAGGAAGTACTCTTTTATAAAAAATATACTCCCTCTCGAAATACTCTTTATATTTAATATAATCACACAGGAAGTACTCTTTTATTAAAAAATATACTCCCTCTCCAAGTCCTATTTTATATTGAATATAATCACACAGGAAGTACTCTTTTATAAAAAATATACTCCCTCTCGAAATACTCTTTTATATTGAATATAATCACACAGAAAGTACTCTTTTATAAAAAATATACTCCCTCTCGAAGTACTCTTTTATAAAAAATATACTCCCTCTCAAAGTACTCCTTTATATTGAATATAATCACACAGGAAGTACTCTTTTATAAAAAATATACTCCCTATCAAAGTACTCCTTTATACTGAATATAATCACACAGGAATTACACTTTTATATTGAAAATAATCACACAGGAAGTACTCTTTTATAAAAAATATACTCCCTCACCAAGTACTCTTTTATATAGAATATAATCACACTGGAATACCCTTTTATATTGAATATAATCGCACAGGAAGTACTCTTTTATAAAAAATATACTCCCTCTCATAGTACTTTTTTATATTGAATATAATCACACAGGAACTACTCTTTTATAAAAAATATACTCCCTCTCAAAGTACTCTTTTATATTGAATATAATCACAAAGGAAGTACTCTTTTATAAGAAATATACTCCCTCTCAAAGTACTCTTTTATATTGAATATAATCACACAGGAAATACTCTTTAATAAAAAATATACTCCCTCTCAAAGTACTCTTTTATATTGAATATAATCACACAGGAAGTACCCTTTTATAAAAAATATACTCCCTCTCCAAGTACTCTTTTATATTGAATATAATCACAAAGGAAGTACTCTTTTATAGGAAATGTACTCCCTCTCCAAGTACCCTTTTATATTGAATATAATCACACAGGAAGTACTCGTTTATAAACAATATACTCCCTCTCAAAGTACTCTTTTATATTGAATATAATCACACAGGAACTACTCTTTTATAAAAAATATACTCCCTCTCCAAGTACCCTTTTATATTGAATATAATCACACAGGAAGTACTCGTTTATAAACAATATACTCCCTCTCAAAGTACTCTTTTATATTGAATATAATCACACAGGAACTACTCTTTTATAAAAAATATACTCCCTCTCAAAGTACTCTTTTATATTGAATATAATCACATAGGAAGTACTCTTTTATTAAAAAATATACTCCCTCTCCAAGTACTCTTTAATATTGAATATAATCACACTGGAAATACCCTTTTATATTGAATATAATCACACAGGAAGTACTGTTTTATAAAAAATATACTCCCTCTCAAAGTACTCCTTTATATTGAATATAATCACACAGGAAGTACACTTTTATAAAAATTATACTCCCTCTCAAAGTACTCTTTTATATTGAATATAATCACACAGGAAGTACTCCTTTATAAAAAAAATACTCCCTCTCCAAGTACTCTTTTATATTGAATATAATCACTTTGGAAGTACTGGTTAATACTGAATATAATCACACAGGAAGTACTCATTTGTATTGAATATAATCACACAGGAAGTACTCTTTTATAAAAAATATACTCCCTCTCCAATTACTCTTTTATATTGAATATAATCACACTGGAAATACCGTTTTATATTGAATATAATACCACAGGAAGTACTCTTTTATAAAAAATACACTCCCTCTCATACTACATTTTTATATTGAATATAATCACACAGGAATTACTCTTTTATAAAAAATATACTCCCTCTCCAAGTACTCTTTTATATTGAATATAATCACACAGGAAGTACTCTTTTATAAAAAATATACTCCCTCTCAAAGTACTCCTTTATATTGAATATAATCACACAGGAATTATACTTTTATAAAAAATATACTCCCTCTCAAAGTTCTCTTTTATATTGAATATAATCACAAAGGAAGTACTCTTTTATAAGAAATATACTCCCTCTCAAAGTACTCTTTTATATTGAATATAATCACACAGGAAGTATTCTTTTATAAAAAATATACTCCCTCTCCAAGTACTCTTTTATATAGAATATAATCACACTGGAATACCCTTTTATATTGAATATAATCGCACAGGAAGTACTCTTTTATAAAAAATATACTCCCTCTCATGGTACTTCTTTATATTGAATATAATCACACAGGAACTACTCTTTTATAAAAAATATACTCCCTCTCCAAGTACATTTTATATTGAATATAATCACACAGGAACTACTCTGTTATAAAAAATATACTCCCTCTCCAAGTACTCTTTTATATTGAATATAATCACACTGGAAATACCCTTTTATATTGAATATAATCACACAGGAAGTACTCTTTTATAAAAAATATACTCCCTCTCCAAGTACTCCGTTATATTGAATATAATCACACAGGAAGTACTCTTTTATAAAAAATATACTCCCTCTCCAAGAACTCTTTTATATAGAATATAATCACACTGGAATACCCTTTTATATTGAATATAATCGCACAGGAAGTATTCTTTTATAAAAAATATACTCCCTCTCATGGTACTTTTTTATATTGAATATAATCACACAGGAACTACTCTTTTATAAAAAATATACTCCCTCTCAAAGTACTCTTTTATATTGAGTATAATCACACAGGAAGTACTCTTTTATAAAAAATATACTCCCTCTCCAAGTACTCTTTTATATTGAATATAATCACACTGGAAATACCCTTTTATATTGAATATAATCACACAGGAAGTACTCCTTTATAAAAAATATACTCCCTCTCAAAGTACTCCTTTATATTGAATATAATCACACAAGAAGTACACTTTTATAAAAATTATACTCCCTCTCAAAGTACTCTGTTATATTGAATATAATCACAAAGGAAGTACTCTTTTATAAAAAATATACTCCCTCTCCAAGTACTCTTTTATTTTGAATATAATCACACAGGAAGTACTCTTTAAAAAAAAAATACTCCCTCTCCAAGTACTATTTTATATTGAATATAATCACTTTGGAAGTACTGGTTAATATTGAATATAATCACACAGGAAGTACTCATTTTTATTGAATATAATCACACAGGAAGTACTCTTTTATAAAAAATATACTCCCTCTCCAATTACTCATTTATATTGGATATAATCACACTGGAAATGCCGTTTTATATTGAATATAATCACACAGGAAATACTTTTTTATAAAAAATATACTCCCTCTCATAGAAATTTTTTATATTGAATATAATCACACAGTAACTGCTCTTTTATAAAAAATATACTCCCTCTCAAAGTACTCTTTTATATTGAATATAATCACACAGGAAGTACTCTTTTATAAAAAATATACTCCCTCTTCAAGTACTCTTTTATATTGAATATAATCACAAAGGAAGTACTCTTTTATAGGAAATATACTCCGTCTCCAAGTACTCTGTTTTATTGAATATAATCACACAGGAAGTACTCTTTTATAAAAAAAATACTCCCTCTCCAACTACTCTTTTATATTGAATATAATCACACAGGAGTACTCTTTTATAAAAATTATACTCCCTCTCCAAGTACTCTTTTAAATTGAATATAATCACACAGGAAGTACTCGTTTATAAAAAATATACTCCCTCTCCAAGTACCCTTTTATATTGAATATAATCACACAGGAAGTACTCGTTTATAAAAAATATACTCCCTCTCAAAGTACTCTTTTATATTGAATATAATCACACAGGAACTACTCTTTTATAAAAAATATACTCCCTCTCAAAGTACTCTTTTATATTGAATATAATCACACAGGAAGTACTCTTTTATTAAAAAATATACTCCCTCTCCAAGTACTCTTTTATATTGAATATAATCACACTGGAAATACCCTTTCATATTGAATATAATCACACAGGAAGTACTCTTTTATAAAAAATATACTCCCTCTCAAAGTACTCCTTTTTATTGAATATAATCACACAGGAAGTACACTTTTATAAAAATTATACTCCCTCTCAAAGTACTCTTTTATATAGAATATAATCACACTGGAATACCCTTTTATATTGAATATAATCACACAGGAAGTACTCTTTTATAAAAAATATACTCCCTCTCATGGCACTTCTTTATATTGAATATAATCACACAGGAACTACTCTTTTATAAAAAATATACTCCCTCTCCAAGTACATTTTATATTGAATATAATCACACAGGAAGTACTCTGTTATAAAAAATATACTCCCTCTCCAAGTACTCTTTTATATTGAATATAATCACACTGGAAATACCCTTTTATATTGAATATAATCACACAGGATGTACTCTTTTATAAAAAATATACTCCCTCTCCAAGTACTCCTTTATATTGAATATAATCACACAGGAAGTACTCTTTTATAAAAAATATACTCCCTCTCCAAGTACTCTTTTATATAGAATATAATCACACTGGAATACCCTTTTATATTGAATATAATCGCACAGGAAGTACTCTTTTATAAAAAATATACTCCCTCTCATGGTAATTTTTTATATTGAATATAATCACACAGGAACTACTCTTTTATAAAAAATATACTCCCTCTCAAAGTACTCTTTTATATTGAGTATAATCACACAGGAAGTACTCTTTTATAAAAAATATACTCCCTCTCCAAGTACTCTTTTATATTGAATATAATCACACTGGAAATACCCTTTTATATTGAATATAATCACACAGGAAGTACTCTTTTATAAAAAATATACTCCCTCTCCAAGTACTCCTTTATATTGAATATAATCACACAAGAAGTACACTTTTATAAAAATTATACCCCCTCTCAAAGTACTCTGTTATATTGAATATAATCACAAAGGAAATACTCTTTTATAAAAAATATACTCCCTCTCCAAGTACTCTTTTATACTGAATATAATCACACAGGAAGTACTCTTTATAAAAAAAATACTCCCTCTCCAAGTACTATTTTATATTGAATATAATCACTTTGGAAGTACTGGTTAATATTGAATATAATCACACAGGAAGTACTCATTTTTATTGAATATAATCACACAGGAAGTACTCTTTTATAAAAAATATACTCCCTCTCCAATTACTCATTTATATTGAATATAATCACACTGGAAATACCGTTTTATATTGAATATAATCACACAGGAAATACTCTTTTATAAAAAATATACTCCCTCTCATAGTATTTTTTTATATTGAATATAATCACACAGGAACTACTCTTTTATTAAAAATATACTCCCTCTCAAAGTACTCTTTTATATTGAATATAATCACACAGGAAGTACTCTTTTATAAAAAATATACTCCCTCTCCAAGTACTCTTTTATATTGAATATAATCACAAAGGAAGTACTCTTTTATAGGAAATATACTCCCTCTCCAAGTACTCTGTTATATTGAATATAATCACACAGGAAGTACTCTTTTATAAAAAAAATACTCCCTCTCCAAGTACTCTTTTATATTGAATATAATCACACAGGAAGTACTCTTTTATAAAAAATATACTCCCTCTCCAAGTACTCTTTTATATTGAATATAATCACACAGGAAGTACTCGTTTATAAAAAATATACTCCCTCTCCAAGTACCCTTTTATATTGAATATAATCACACAGGAAGTACTCGTTTATAAAAAATATACTCCCTCTCAAAGTACTCTTTTATATTGAATATAATCACACAGGAACTACTCTTTTATAAAAAATATACTCCCTCTCAAAGTACTCTTTTATATTGAATATAATCACACAGGAAGTACTCTTTTATTAAAAAATATACTCCCTCTCCAAGTACTCTTTTATATTGAATATAATCACACTGGAAATACCCTTTCATATTGAATATAATCACACAGGAAGTACTCTTTTATAAAAAATATACTCCCTCTCAAAGTACTCCTTTTTATTGAATATAATCACACAGGAAGTACACTTTTATAAAAATTATACTCCCTCTCAAAGTACTCTTTTATATAGAATATAATCACACTGGAATACCCTTTTATATTGAATATAATCACACAGGAAGTACTCTTTTATAAAAAATATACTCCCTCTCATGGCACTTCTTTATATTGAATATAATCACACAGGAACTACTCTTTTATAAAAAATATACTCCCTCTCCAAGTACATTTTATATTGAATATAATCACACAGGAAGTACTCTGTTATAAAAAATATACTCCCTCTCCAAGTACTCTTTTATATTGAATATAATCACACTGGAAATACCCTTTTATATTGAATATAATCACACAGGAAGTACTCTTTTATAAAAAATATACTCCCTCTCCAAGTACTCTTTTATATAGAATATAATCACACTGGAATACCCTTTTATATTGAATATAATCGCACAGGAAGTACTCTTTTATAAAAAATATACTCCCTCTCATGGTAATTTTTTATATTGAATATAATCACACAGGAACTACTCTTTTATAAAAAATATACTCCCTCTCAAAGTACTCTTTTATATTGAGTATAATCACACAGGAAGTACTCTTTTATAAAAAATATACTCCCTCTCCAAGTACTCTTTTATATTGAATATAATCACACTGGAAATACCCTTTTATATTGAATATAATCACACAGGAAGTACTCTTTTATAAAAAATATACTCCCTCTCCAAGTACTCCTTTATATTGAATATAATCACACAAGAAATACACTTTTATAAAAATTATACCCCCTCTCAAAGTACTCTGTTATATTGAATATAATCACAAAGGAAGAACTCTTTTATAAAAAATATACTCCCTCTCCAAGTACTCTTTTAAACTGAATATAATCACACAGGAAGTACTCTTTATAAAAAAAATACTCCCTCTCCAAGTACTATTTTATATTGAATATAATCACTTTGGAAGTACTGGTTAATATTGAATATAATCACACAGGAAGTACTCATTTTTATTGAATATAATCACACAGGAAGTACTCTTTTATAAAAAATATACTCCCTCTCCAATTACTCATTTATATTGAATATAATCACACTGGAAATACCGTTTTATATTGAATATAATCACACAGGAAATACTCTTTTATAAAAAATATACTCCCTCTCATAGTACTTTTTTATATTGAATATAATCACACAGGAACTACTCTTTTATTAAAAATATACTCCCTCTCAAATTACTCTTTTATATTGAATATAATCACACAGGAAGTACTCTTTTATAAAAAATATACTCCCTCTCCAAGTACTCTTTTATATTGAATATAATCACAAAGGAAGTACTCTTTTATAGGAAATATACTCCCTCTCCAAGTACTCTGTTATATTGAATATAATCACACAGGAATTACTCTTTTATAAAAAAAATACTCCCTCTCCAAGTACTCTTTTATATTGAATATAATCACACAGGAAGTACTCTTTTATAAAAAATATACTCCCTCTCCAAGTACTCTTTTATATTGAATATAATCACACAGGAAGTACTCGTTTATAAAAAATATACTCCCTCTCCAAGTACCCTTTTATATTGAATATAATCACACAGGAAGTACTCGTTTATAAAAAATATACTCCCTCTCAAAGTACTCTTTTATATTGAATATAATCACACAGGAACTACTCTTTTATAACAAATATATTCCCTCTCAAAGTACTCTTTTATATTGAATATAATCACACAGGAAGTACTGTTTTATTAAAAAATATACTCCCTCTCCAAGTACTCTTTTATATTGAATATAATCACACTGGAAATACCCTTTCATATTGAATATAATCACACAGGAAGTACTCTTTTATAAAAAATATACTCCCTCTCAAAGTACTCCTTTTTATTGAATATAATCACACAGGAATTACACTTTTATAAAAATTATACTCCCTCTCAAAGTACTCTTTTATATTGAATATAATCACACAGGAAGTACTCCTTTATAATAAAAATACTCCCTCTCCAAGTACTCTTTTATATTGAATATAATCACTTTGGAAGTACTGGTTAATATTGAATATAATCACACAGGAAGTACTCATTTGTATTGAATATAATCACACAGGAACTACTCTTTTATAAAAAATATACTCCCTCTCCAATTACTCTTTTATATTGAATATAATCACACAGAAAGTACTCTTTTATAAAAAATATACTCCCTCTCATAGTACTCTTTTATATTGAATATAATCACACAGGAAGTACTCTTTTATAAAAAAATATTCTCCCTCTCATAGTACTCTTTTATATTGAATATAATCACACAGGAAGTACCCTTTTATAAAAAATATACTCACTCTCAAAGTACTCCTTTAAATTGAATATAATCACACAGGAAGTTCTCTTTTATAAAAAAATACTCCCTCTCAAAGTAGTCCTTAATATTGAATATAATCACACAGGAAGTACTCTTTTATAAAATATATACTTCCTCTCAAAATACTCTTTTATATTGAATATAATGACACAGAAAGTACTCTTTTATAAAAAATATGCTCCCTCTCAAAGTACTCTTTTATATTGAATATAATCACACAGAACGTACTCTATTATAAGAAATACACTCCCTCTCAAAGTACTCTTTTATATTGAATATAATCTCACAGGACGTACTCTTTTATAAAAATATACTCCCTCTCAAAGTATTCTTTTATATTGAATATAACCACACAGGAATTACTCTTTTATAAAAAATATACTCCCTCCCGAACTCCTCTTTTATATGGAATATAATCAGACTGCAAGTACTCTTTTATACTGAACATTATCACTCAGGAACTACTCTTTTATAAAAAATATACTCCCTCTCAAAGTACTCTTTTATATTGAATATAATCACACAGGAAGTACTCTTTTATAAAAAATATACTCCCTCTCAAACTACTCCTTTATATTGAATAAAATCACACAGGAAGTACACTTTTATAAAAATTATACTCCCTCTACAAGTACTCTTTTATATTGAATATAATCACACTGGAAATACCCTTTTATATTGAATATAATCTCACAGGAAGTACTCTTTTATAAAAAATATACTCCCTCTCAAAGTACTCTTTTATATTGAATATAATCACCGTGGAAATACTCTTACATATTGAATATAATTACACAGGATGTACTCTTTTATAAAAAATATACTCCCTCTCATAGTACTTTTTTATATTGAATATAATCACACAGGAACTACTCTTTTATAAAAAATATACTCCCTCAAAGTACTCTTTTATATTGAATATAATCACACAGGAAGTACTCTTTTATAAAAAATATACTCCCTCTCCAAGTACTCTTTTATATTGAATATAATCACACTGGAAATACCCTTTTTTATTGAATATAATCACACAGGAAGTACTCCTTTATAAATAATATACTCCCTCTCCAAGAACTATTTTATATTGAATATAATCACACTGGAAATACCCTTTTATATTGAATATAATCACACAGGGAGTACTCTTTTATAAAAAAATACTCCCTCTCAAAGTACTCTTTTATATTGAATATAATCACACAGGAAGTACTCTTTTATAAAAATATACTCCCTCTCCAAGTACTCTTTTATATTGAATATAATCACACTGGAAATACCCTTTTATATTGAATATAATCACACAGGAAGTACTCTTTTATAAAAAATATACTCCCTCTCAAAGTACTCCTTTATATTGAATAAAATCACACAGGAATTACACTTTTATAAAAAATATACTCCCTCTCAAAGTACTCTTTTATATTGAATATAATCACAAAGGAAGTACTCTTTTATAAGAAATATACTCCCTCTCAAAGTACTCTTTTATATTGAATATAATCACACAGGAAGTACTCTTTTATAAAAAATACACTCCCTCTCCAAGTACTCTTTTATATAGAATATAATCACACTGGAATACCCTTTTATATTGAATATAATCGCACAGGAAGTACTCTTTTATAAAAAATATACTCCCTCTCATGGTACTTTTTTATACTGAATATAATCACACAGGAACTACCATTTATAAAAAATATACTCCCTCTCCAAGTACATTTTATATTGAATATAATCACACAGGAAGTACTCTGTTATAAAAAATATACTCCCTCTCCAAGTACTCTTTTATATTGAATATAATCACACTGGAAATACCCTATTATATTGAATATAATCACACAGGAAGTACTCTTTTATAAAAAATATACTCCCTCTCAAAGTACTCCTTTATATTGAATATAATCACACAGGAAGGATACTTTTATAAAAATTATCCTCCCTCTCAAAGTGCTCTTTTATATTGAATATAATCACAAAGGAAATACTCTTTTATAAAAAATATACTCCCTCTCCAAGTACTCTTTTATATTGAATATAATCACACAGGAAGTACTCCTTTATAAAAAAAATACTCCCTCTCCAAGTACTATTTTATATTGAATATAATCACTTTGGAAGTACTGGTTAATATTGAATATAATCACACAGGAAGTTCTCATTTTTATTGAATATAATCACACAGGAAGTACTCTTTTATAAAAAATATACTCCCTCTCCAATTACTCTTTTATATTGAATATAATCACACTGGAAATACCGTTTTATATTGAATATAATCACACAAGAAATACTCTTTTATAAAAAATATACTCCCTCTCATAGTACTTTTTTATATTGAATATAATCACACAGGAACTACTCTTTTATAAAAAATATACTCCCTCTCAAAGTACTCTTTTATATTCAATATAATCACACAGGAAGTACTCTTTTATAAAAAATATACTCCCTCTCCAAGTACTCTTTTTTATTGAATATAATCACAAAGGAAGTACTCTTTTATAAGAAATATACTCCTGTCCAAGTACTCTTTTATATTGAATATAATCACACGGGAAGTACTCTTTATATAAAAAATACTCCCTCTCCAAGTACTCTTTTATATTGAATATAATCACACAGGAAGTACTCTTTAATAAAAAATATACTCCCTCTCAAAGTACTCTTTTATATTGATTATAATCACACAGGAAGCACTCGTTTATAAAAAATATACTCCCTCTCAAAGTACTCTTTTATATTGAATATAATCACACAGGAAGTACTCTTTTCTAAAAAATATACTCCCTCTCATGGTACTTTTTTATATTGAATATAATCACACAGGAACTACTCTTTTATAAAAAATATACTCCCTCTCCAAGTACATTTTATATTGAATATAATCACACAGGAAGTACTCTGTTATAAAAAATATACTCCCTCTCCAAGTACTCTTTTAGATTGAATATAATCACACTGGAAATACCCTTTTATATTGAATATAATCACACAGGAAGTACTCTTTTATAAAAAATATACTCCCTCTCAAAGTACTCCTTTATATTGAATATAATCACACAGGAAGTACACTTTTATTAAAATTATACTCCCTCTCAAAGTACTCTTTTATATTGAATATAATCACAAAGGAAATACTCTTTTATAAAAAATATACTCCCTCTCCAAGTACTCTTTTATATTGAATATAATCACACAGGAAGTACTCTTTTATAAAAAAAATACTCCCTCTCCAAGTACTATTTTATATTGAATATAATCACTTTGGAAGTACTGGTTAATATTGAATATAATCACAAAGTAAGTACTCATTTTTATTGAATATAATCACACAGGAAGGACTCCTTTATAAAAAATATACTCCCTCTCCAATTACTCATTTATATTGAATATAATCACACTGGAAATACCGTTTTATATTGAATATAATCACACAGGAAATACTCTTTTATAAAAAATATACTCCCTCCCATAGTACTTTTTTATATTGAATATAATCACACAGGAACTACTCTTTTATAAAAAATATACTCCCTCTCAAAGTAGTCTTTTATATTGAATATAATCACACAGGAAGTAGTCTTTTATAAAAAATATACTCCCTCTCCAAGTACTGTTTTATATTGAATATAATCACAAAGGAAGTACTCTTTTATAGGAAATATACTCCCTCTCCAAGTACTCTTTTATATTGAATATAATCACACAGGAAGTACTCCTTTATAAAAAAAATACTCCCTCTCCAAGTACTCTTTTATATTGAATATAATCACACAGGAAGTACTCGATTATAAAAAATATACTCCCTCTCCAAGTACTCTTTTATATTGAATATAATCACACAGGAAGTACTCGTTTATAAAAAATATACTCCCTCTCCAAGTACCCTTTTATATTGAATATAATCACACAGGAAGTACTCATTTATAAAAAATATACTCCCTCTCAAAGTACTCTTTTATATTGAATATAATCACACAGGAACTACTCTTTTATAAAAAATATACTCCCTCTCAAAGTACTCTTTTATATTAAATATAATCACACAGGAAGTACTCTTTTATTAAAAAATATACTCCCGGCTGGGCGCGGTGGCTCAAGCCTGTAATCCCAGCACTTTGGGAGGCTGAGGCGGGTGGATCACGAGGTCAAGAGATCGAGACCATCTTGGTCAACATGGTGAAACCCCGTCTCTACTAATACAAAAAATTAGCTGGGCACGGTGGCGCGTGCCTGTAATCCCAGCTACTCAGGAGGCTGAGGCAGGAGAATTGCCTGAACCCAGGAGGCGGAGATTGCGGTGAGCCGAGATAGCGCCATTGCGCTCCAGCCTGGGTATCAAAAGCGAAACTCCGTCTCAAAAAAAAAAAAAAAAAAAAAAAAAAAAAATATATATATATACTCCCTCTCCAAGTACTCTTTTATATTGAATATAATCACACTGGAAATACCCTTTTATATTGAATATAATCACACAGGAAGTACTCTTTTATCAAAAATATACTCCCTCTCAAAGTCCTCTTTTATATTGATTATAATCACACAGGAAGTACTCTTTTATAAAAAATATACTCCCTCTCCAAGTACTCTTTAATATTGAATATAATCACACTGGAATACCCTTTTATATTGAATATAATCGCACAGGAAGTACTCTTTTATAAAAAATATACTCCCTCTCATGGTACTTTTTTATACTGAATATAATCACACAGGAACTACCATTTATAAAAAATATACTCCCTCTCCAAGTACAATTTATATTGATTATAATCACACAGGAAGTACTCTGTTATAAAAAATATACTCCCTCTCCAAGTACTCTTTTATATTGAATATAATCACACTGGAAATACCCTATTATATTGAATATAATCACACAGGAATTACTCTTTTATAAAAAATATACTCCCTCTCAAAGTACTCCTTTATATTGAATATAATCACACAGGAAGTACACTTTTATAAAAATTATACTCCCTCTCAAAGTACTCTTTTATATTGAATATAATCACAAAGGAAATACTCTTTTATAAAAAATATACTCCCTCTCCAAGTACTCTTTTATATTGAATATAATCACACAGGAAGTACTGCTTTATAAAAAAAATACTCCCTCTCCAAGTACTATTTTATATTGAATATAATCACTTTGGAAGTACTGGTTAATATTCAATATAATCACACAGGAAGTACTCATTTTTATTGAATATAATCACACAGGAAGTACTCTTTTATAAAAAATATACTCCCTCTCCAATTACTCTTTTATATTGAATATAATCACACTGGAAATACCGTTTTATATTTAATATAATCACACAAGAAATACTCTTTTATAAAAAATATACTCCCTCTCATAGTACTTTTTTATATTGAATATAATCACACAGGAACTACTCTTTTATAAAAAATATACTCCCTCTCAAAGTACTCTTTTATATTCAATATAATCACACAGGAAGTACTCTTTTATAAAAAATATACTCCCTCTCCAAGTACTCTTTTATATTGAATATAATCACAAAGGAAGTACTCTTTTATAAGAAATATACTCCCTGTCCAAGTACACTTTTATATTGAATATAATCACACGGGAAGTACTCTTTATATAAAAAATACTCCCTCTCCAAGTACTCTTTTATATTGAATATAATCACACAGGAAGTACTCTTTAATAAAAAATATACTCCCTCTCAAAGTACTCTTTTATATTGAATATAATCACACAGGAAGCACTCGTTTATAAAAAATATACTCCCTCTCAAAGTACTCTTTTATATTGAATATAATCACACAGGAAGTACTCTTTTATAAAAAATATACTCCCTCTCAAAGTACTCTTATATATTGAAAATAATCACACAGGAAGTACTCTTTTATTAAAAAATATACTCCCTCTCCAAGTACTCTTTTAAATTGAATATAATCACACTGGAAATACCCTTTTATATTGAATATAATCACACAGGAAGTACTCTTTTATTAAAACATATACTCCCTCTCAACGTACTCCTTTATATTGAATATAATCACACAGGAAGTACATTTTATAAAAATTATACTCCCTCTCAAAGTACTCTTTTATATTGAATATACTCACAGGAAGTACTCCATTAAAAAAAAATACTCCCTCTCCAAGTACTCTTTTATATTGAATATAATCACTTTGGAAGTACTGGTTAATATTGAATATAATCACACAGGAAGTACTCATTTGTATTGAATATAATCACACAGGAAGTACTCTTTTATAAAAAATATACTCCCTCTCCAATTACTCTTTTATATTGAATATAATCACACTGGAAATACCGTTTTATATTGAATATAATACCACAGGAAGTACTCTTTTATAAAAAATATACTCCCTCTCATACTAAATTTTTAAATTTAATATAATCACACAGGAACTACTCTTTTATAAAAAATATACTCCCTCTCCAAGTACATTTTATATTGAATATAATCACACAGGAAGTACTCTTTTATAAAAAATATACTCCCTCTCCAAGTACTCTTTTAGATTGAATATAATCACACTGGAAATACCCTTTTATATTGAATATAATCACACAGGAAGTACCCTGTTATATAAAATATACTCCCCCTCAAAGTATTCCTTTATATTGAATATAATCACACAGGAAGTACACTTTTATAAAAATTATACTCCCTCTCAAAGTACTCTTTTATATTGAATATAATCACACAGGAAGCACTCTTTTATAAAAATATACTCTCTCTCAAAGTACTCCTTTATATTGAATATAATCACACAGGAAGTACACTTTTAAAAAATTATACTCCCTCTCAAAGTACTCTTTTATATTGAATATAATCACAAAGGAAGTACTCTTCTATAGGAAATATACTCCCTCTCCAAGTACTCTTTTATATCGAATATAATCACACAGGAGGTACTCTTTTATAAAAAATATACTCCCTCTCAAAGTACTGTTTTATATTGAATATAATCACCGTGGAAATACTCTTACATATTGAATATAATCACACAGGATGTACTGCTTTATAAAAAATATACTCCCTCTCAAAGTACTCCTTTATATTGAATATAATCACACAGGAATTACACTTTTATAAAAAATATACTCACTCTCAAAGTACTCTTTTATATTGAATATAATCACAAAGGAAGTACTCTTTTATAAGAAATATACTCCCTCTCAAAGTACTCTTTTATATTGAATATAATCACACAGGAAGTACTCTTTTATAAAAAATATACTGCCTCTCCAAGTACTCTTTTATATTGAATATAATCACACTGGAAATACCCTTTTATATTGAATATAATCGCACAGGAAGTACTCTTTTATAAAAAATATACTCCCTCTCATAGTACTTTTTTATATTGAATATAATCACACAGGATCTACTCTTTTATAAAAAATATACTCCCTCTCAAATTACTCTTCTATATTGAACATAATCACACAGGAAGTACTCTTTTATAAAAAATATACTCCCTCTCCAAGTACTCTTTAATATTGAATATAATCACACTGGATATACACTTTTATATTGAATATAATCACACAGGAAGTAATCTTTTATAAAAAATATTCTCCCTCTCAAAGTACTCTTTTATATTGAATATAATCACACAGGAAGTACTCTTTTATAAAAAATATACTCCCTCTCCAAGTACTCTTTTATATTGAATATAATCACACTGGAAATACCCTTTTATATTGAATATAATCACACAGGAAGTACTCTTTTATAAAAAATATACTCCCTCTCAAAGTACTCTTTTATATTGAATATAATCACCGTGGAAATACTCTTACATATTGAATATAATCACACAGGATGTACTCTTTTATAAAAAATATACTCCCTCTCAAAGTACTCCTTTATATTGAATATAATCACACAGGAATTACACTTTTATAAAAAATATACTCCATCTCAAAGTACTCTTTTATACTGAATGTAATCACAAAGGAAGTACTCTTTTATAAGATATATATTCCCTCTCAAAGTACTCTTTTATATTGAATATGATCACACAGGAAGTACTCTTTTATAAAAAATATACTCCCTCTCGAAATACTCTTTATATTTAATATAATCACACAGGAAGTACTCTTTTATTAAAAAATATACTCCCTCTCCAAGTCCTATTTTATATTGAATATAATCACACAGGAAGTACTCTTTTATAAAAAATATACTCCCTCTCGAAATACTCTTTTATATTGAATATAATCACACAGAAAGTACTCTTTTATAAAAAATATACTCCCTCTCGAAGTACTCTTTTATAAAAAATATACTCCCTCTCAAAGTACTCCTTTATATTGAATATAATCACACAGGAAGTACTCTTTTATAAAAAATATACTCCCTATCAAAGTACTCCTTTATACTGAATATAATCACACAGGAATTACACTTTTATATTGAAAATAATCACACAGGAAGTACTCTTTTATAAAAAATATCCTCCCTCTCCAAGTACTCTTTTATATTGAATATAATCACACTGGAAATACCGTTTTATATTGAATATAATCACACAGGAAATACTCTTTTATAAAAAATATACTCCCTCTCATAGTACTTTTTTATATTGAATATAATCACACAGGAACTACTCTTTTATAAAAAATATACTCCCTCTCAAAGTACTCTTTTATATTGAATATAATCACACAGGAAGTACCCTTTTATAAAAAATATACTCCCTCTCCAAGTACTCTTTTATATTGAATATAATCACAAAGGAAGTACTCTTTTATAGGAAATGTACTCCCTCTCCAAGTACCCTTTTATATTGAATATAATCACACAGGAAGTACTCGTTTATAAACAATATACTCCCTCTCAAAGTACTCTTTTATATTGAATATAATCACACAGGAACTACTCTTTTATAAAAAATATACTCCCTCTCCAAGTACCCTTTTATATTGAATATAATCACACAGGAAGTACTCGTTTATAAACAATATACTCCCTCTCAAAGTACTCTTTTATATTGAATATAATCACACAGGAACTACTCTTTTTTTTTTTTTTTTTTTTTTTTTTTTTTTTTTTTTTTTTTTTTGAGACGGAGTTTCGCTCTTGTTACCCAGGCTGGAGTGCAATGGCGCGATCTCGGCTCACCGCAACCTCCGCCTCCTGGGTTCAGGCAATTCTCCTGCCTCAGCCTCCTGAGTAGCTGGGATTACAGGCACGCGCCACCGTGCCCAGCTAATTTTTTTTTTGTATTAATAGAGACGGGGTTTCACAATGTTGACCAGGATGGTCTCGATCTCTCGACCTTGTGATCCACCCGCCTCGGCCTCCCAAAGTGCTGGGATTACAGGCTTGAGCCACCGCGCCCGGCCAGGAACTACTCTTTTATAAAAAATATACTCCCTCTCAAAGTACTCTTTTATATTGAATATAATCACACAGGAAGTACTCTTTTATTAAAAAATATACTCCCTCTCCAAGTACTCTTTAATATTGAATATAATCACACTGGAAATACCCTTTTATATTGAATATAATCACACAGGAAGTACTGTTTTATAAAAAATATACTCCCTCTCAAAGTACTCCTTTATATTGAATATAATCACACAGGAAGTACACTTTTATAAAAATTATACTCCCTCTCAAAGTACTCTTTTATATTGAATATAATCACACAGGAAGTACTCCTTTATAAAAAAAATACTCCCTCTCCAAGTACTCTTTTATATTGAATATAATCACTTTGGAAGTACTGGTTAATACTGAATATAATCACACAGGAAGTACTCATTTGTATTGAATATAATCACACAGGAAGTACTCTTTTATAAAAAATATACTCCCTCTCCAATTACTCTTTTATATTGAATATAATCACACTGGAAATACCGTTTTATATTGAATATAATACCACAGGAAGTACTCTTTTATAAAAAATACACTCCCTCTCATACTACATTTTTATATTGAATATAATCACACAGGAATTACTCTTTTATAAAAAATATACTCCCTCTCCAAGTACTCTTTTATATTGAATATAATCACACAGGAAGTACTCTTTTATAAAAAATATACTCCCTCTCAAAGTACTCCTTTATATTGAATATAATCACACAGGAATTATACTTTTATAAAAAATATACTCCCTCTCAAAGTTCTCTTTTATATTGAATATAATCACAAAGGAAGTACTCTTTTATAAGAAATATACTCCCTCTCAAAGTACTCTTTTATATTGAATATAATCACACAGGAAGTATTCTTTTATAAAAAATATACTCCCTCTCCAAGTACTCTTTTATATAGAATATAATCACACTGGAATACCCTTTTATATTGAATATAATCGCACAGGAAGTACTCTTTTATAAAAAATATACTCCCTCTCATGGTACTTCTTTATATTGAATATAATCACACAGGAACTACTCTTTTATAAAAAATATACTCCCTCTCCAAGTACATTTTATATTGAATATAATCACACAGGAACTACTCTGTTATAAAAAATATACTCCCTCTCCAAGTACTCTTTTATATTGAATATAATCACACTGGAAATACCCTTTTATATTGAATATAATCACACAGGAAGTACTCTTTTATAAAAAATATACTCCCTCTCCAAGTACTCCGTTATATTGAATATAATCACACAGGAAGTACTCCTTTATAAAAAATATACTCCCTCTCCAAGAACTCTTTTATATAGAATATAATCACACTGGAATACCCTTTTATATTGAATATAATCGCACAGGAAGTATTCTTTTATAAAAAATATACTCCGTCTCATGGTACTTTTTTATATTGAATATAATCACACAGGAACTACTCTTTTATAAAAAATATACTCCCTCTCAAAGTACTCTTTTATATTGAGTATAATCACACAGGAAGTACTCTTTTATAAAAAATATACTCCCTCTCCAAGTACTCTTTTATATTGAATATAATCACACTGGAAATACCCTTTTATATTGAATATAATCACACAGGAAGTACTCTTTTATAAAAAATATACTCCCTCTCAAAGTACTCCTTTATATTGAATATAATCACACAAGAAGTACACTTTTATAAAAATTATACTCCCTCTCAAAGTACTCTGTTATATTGAATATAATCACAAAGGAAGTACTCTTTTATAAAAAATATACTCCCTCTCCAAGTACTCTTTTATTTTGAATATAATCACACAGGAAGTACTCTTTAAAAAAAAAATACTCCCTCTCCAAGTACTATTTTATATTGAATATAATCACTTTGGAAGTACTGGTTAATATTGAATATAATCACACAGGAAGTACTCATTTTTATTGAATATAATCACACAGGAAGTACTCTTTTATAAAAAATATACTCCCTCTCCAATTACTCATTTATATTGAATATAATCACACTGGAAATACCGTTTTATATTGAATATAATCACACAGGAAATACTCTTTTATAAAAAATATACTCCCTCTCATAGAAATTTTTTATATTGAATATAATCACACAGGAACTGCTCTTTTATAAAAAATATACTCCCTCTCAAAGTACTCTTTTATATTGAATATAATCACACAGGAAGTACTCTTTTATAAAAAATATACTCCCTCTCCAAGTACTCTTTTATATTGAATATAATCACAAAGGAAGTACTCTTTTATAGGAAATATACTCCGTCTCCAAGTACTCTGTTATATTGAATATAATCACACAGGAAGTACTCTTTTATAAAAAAAATACTCCCTCTCCAACTACTCTTTTATATTGAATATAATCACACAGGAAGTACTCTTTTATAAAAATTATACTCCCTCTCCAAGTACTCTTTTAAATTGAATATAATCACACAGGAAGTACTCGTTTATAAAAAATATACTCCCTCTCCAAGTACCCTTTTATATTGAATATAATCACACAGGAAGTACTCGTTTATAAAAAATATACTCCCTCTCAAAGTACTCTTTTATATTGAATATAATCACACAGGAACTACTCTTTTATAAAAAATATACTCCCTCTCAAAGTACTCTTTTATATTGAATATAATCACACAGGAAGTACTCTTTTATTAAAAAATATACTCCCTCTCCAAGTACTCTTTTATATTGAATATAATCACACTGGAAATACCCTTTCATATTGAATATAATCACACAGGAAGTACTCTTTTATAAAAAATATACTCCCTCTCAAAGTACTCCTTTTTATTGAATATAATCACACAGGAAGTACACTTTTATAAAAATTATACTCCCTCTCAAAGTACTCTTTTATATAGAATATAATCACACTGGAATACCCTTTTATATTGAATATAATCACACAGGAAGTACTCTTTTATAAAAAATATACTCCCTCTCATGGCACTTCTTTATATTGAATATAATCACACAGGAACTACTCTTTTATAAAAAATATACTCCCTCTCCAAGTACATTTTATATTGAATATAATCACACAGGAAGTACTCTGTTATAAAAAATATACTCCCTCTCCAAGTACTCTTTTATATTGAATATAATCACACTGGAAATACCCTTTTATATTGAATATAATCACACAGGAAGTACTCTTTTATAAAAAATATACTCCCTCTCCAAGTACTCCTTTATATTGAATATAATCACACAGGAAGTACTCTTTTATAAAAAATATACTCCCTCTCCAAGTACTCTTTTATATAGAATATAATCACACTGGAATACCCTTTTATATTGAATATAATCGCACAGGAAGTACTCTTTTATAAAAAATATACTCCCTCTCATGGTAATTTTTTATATTGAATATAATCACACAGGAACTACTCTTTTATAAAAAATATACTCCCTCTCAAAGTACTCTTTTATATTGAGTATAATCACACAGGAAGTACTCTTTTATAAAAAATATACTCCCTCTCCAAGTACTCTTTTATATTGAATATAATCACACTGGAAATACCCTTTTATATTGAATATAATCACACAGGAAGTACTCTTTTATAAAAAATATACTCCCTCTCCAAGTACTCCTTTATATTGAATATAATCACACAAGAAGTACACTTTTATAAAAATTATACCCCCTCTCAAAGTACTCTGTTATATTGAATATAATCACAAAGGAAATACTCTTTTATAAAAAATATACTCCCTCTCCAAGTACTCTTTTATACTGAATATAATCACAAAGGAAGTACTCTTTATAAAAAAAATACTCCCTCTCCAAGTACTATTTTATATTGAATATAATCACTTTGGAAGTACTGGTTAATATTGAATATAATCACACAGGAAGTACTCATTTTTATTGAATATAATCACACAGGAAGTACTCTTTTATAAAAAATATACTCCCTCTCCAATTACTCATTTATATTGAATATAATCACACTGGAAATACCGTTTTATATTGAATATAATCACACAGGAAATACTCTTTTATAAAAAATATACTCCCTCTCATAGTATTTTTTTATATTGAATATAATCACACAGGAACTACTCTTTTATTAAAAATATACTCCCTCTCAAAGTACTCTTTTATATTGAATATAATCACACAGGAAGTACTCTTTTATAAAAAATATACTCCCTCTCCAAGTACTCTTTTATATTGAATATAATCACAAAGGAAGTACTCTTTTATAGGAAATATACTCCCTCTCCAAGTACTCTGTTATATTGAATATAATCACACAGGAAGTACTCTTTTATAAAAAAAATACTCCCTCTCCAAGTACTCTTTTATATTGAATATAATCACACAGGAAGTACTCTTTTATAAAAAATATACTCCCTCTCCAAGTACTCTTTTATATTGAATATAATCACACAGGAAGTACTCGTTTATAAAAAATATACTCCCTCTCCAAGTACCCTTTTATATTGAATATAATCACACAGGAAGTACTCGTTTATAAAAAATATACTCCCTCTCAAAGTACTCTTTTATATTGAATATAATCACACAGGAACTACTCTTTTATAAAAAATATACTCCCTCTCAAAGTACTCTTTTATATTGAATATAATCACACAGGAAGTACTCTTTTATTAAAAAATATACTCCCTCTCCAAGTACTCTTTTATATTGAATATAATCACACTGGAAATACCCTTTCATATTGAATATAATCACACAGGAAGTACTCTTTTATAAAAAATATACTCCCTCTCAAAGTACTCCTTTTTATTGAATATAATCACACAGGAAGTACACTTTTATAAAAATTATACTCCCTCTCAAAGTACTCTTTTATATAGAATATAATCACACTGGAATACCCTTTTATATTGAATATAATCACACAGGAAGTACTCTTTTATAAAAAATATACTCCCTCTCATGGCACTTCTTTATATTGAATATAATCACACAGGAACTACTCTTTTATAAAAAATATACTCCCTCTCCAAGTACATTTTATATTGAATATAATCACACAGGAAGTACTCTGTTATAAAAAATATACTCCCTCTCCAAGTACTCTTTTATATTGAATATAATCACACTGGAAATACCCTTTTATATTGAATATAATCACACAGGAAGTACTCTTTTATAAAAAATATACTCCCTCTCCAAGTACTCTTTTATATAGAATATAATCACACTGGAATACCCTTTTATATTGAATATAATCGCACAGGAAGTACTCTTTTATAAAAAATATACTCCCTCTCATGGTAATTTTTTATATTGAATATAATCACACAGGAACTACTCTTTTATAAAAAATATACTCCCTCTCAAAGTACTCTTTTATATTGAGTATAATCACACAGGAAGTACTCTTTTATAAAAAATATACTCCCTCTCCAAGTACTCTTTTATATTGAATATAATCACACTGGAAATACCCTTTTATATTGAATATAATCACACAGGAAGTACTCTTTTATAAAAAATATACTCCCTCTCCAAGTACTCCTTTATATTGAATATAATCACACAAGAAATACACTTTTATAAAAATTATACCCCCTCTCAAAGTACTCTGTTATATTGAATATAATCACAAAGGAAGAACTCTTTTATAAAAAATATACTCCCTCTCCAAGTACTCTTTTAAACTGAATATAATCACACAGGAAGTACTCTTTATAAAAAAAATACTCCCTCTCCAAGTACTATTTTATATTGAATATAATCACTTTGGAAGTACTGGTTAATATTGAATATAATCACACAGGAAGTACTCATTTTTATTGAATATAATCACACAGGAAGTACTCTTTTATAAAAAATATACTCCCTCTCCAATTACTCATTTATATTGAATATAATCACACTGGAAATACCGTTTTATATTGAATATAATCACACAGGAAATACTCTTTTATAAAAAATATACTCCCTCTCATAGTACTTTTTTATATTGAATATAATCACACAGGAACTACTCTTTTATTAAAAATATACTCCCTCTCAAAGTACTCTTTTATATTGAATATAATCACACAGGAAGTACTCTTTTATAAAAAATATACTCCCTCTCCAAGTACTCTTTTATATTGAATATAATGACAAAGGAAGTACTCTTTTATAGGAAATATACTCCCTCTCCAAGTACTCTGTTATATTGAATATAATCACACAGGAATTACTCTTTTATAAAAAAAATACTCCCTCTCCAAGTACTCTTTTATATTGAATATAATCACACAGGAAGTACTCTTTTATAAAAAATATACTCCCTCTCCAAGTACTCTTTTATATTGAATATAATCACACAGGAAGTACTCGTTTATAAAAAATATACTCCCTCTCCAAGTACCCTTTTATATTGAATATAATCACACAGGAAGTACTCGTTTATAAAAAATATACTCCCTCTCAAAGTACTCTTTTATATTGAATATAATCACACAGGAACTACTCTTTTATAACAAATATATTCCCTCTCAAAGTACTCTTTTATATTGAATATAATCACACAGGAAGTACTGTTTTATTAAAAAATATACTCCCTCTCCAAGTACTCTTTTATATTGAATATAATCACACTGGAAATACCCTTTCATATTGAATATAATCACACAGGAAGTACTCTTTTATAAAAAATATACTCCCTCTCAAAGTACTCCTTTTTATTGAATATAATCACACAGGAATTACACTTTTATAAAAATTATACTCCCTCTCAAAGTACTCTTTTATATTGAATATAATCACACAGGAAGTACTCCTTTATAAAAAAAATACTCCCTCTCCAAGTACTCTTTTATATTGAATATAATCACTTTGGAAGTACTGGTTAATATTGAATATAATCACACAGGAAGTACTCATTTGTATTGAATATAATCACACAGGAACTACTCTTTTATAAAAAATATACTCCCTCTCCAATTACTCTTTTATATTGAATATAATCACACAGAAAGTACTCTTTTATAAAAAATATACTCCCTCTCATAGTACTCTTTTATATTGAATATAATCACACAGGAAGTACTCTTTTATAAAAAAATATTCTCCCTCTCATAGTACTCTTTTATATTGAATATAATCACACAGGAAGTACCCTTTTATAAAAAATATACTCACTCTCAAAGTACTCCTTTAAATTGAATATAATCACACAGGAAGTTCTCTTTTATAAAAAAATACTCCCTCTCAAAGTAGTCCTTAATATTGAATATAATCACACAGGAAGTACTCTTTTATAAAATATATACTTCCTCTCAAAATACTCTTTTATATTGAATATAATGACACAGAAAGTACTCTTTTATAAAAAATATGCTCCCTCTCAAAGTACTCTTTTATATTGAATATAATCACACAGAACGTACTCTATTATAAGAAATACACTCCCTCTCAAAGTACTCTTTTATACTGAATATAATCACACAGGAAGTACTCTTTTATATTGAATATAATCACACAGGAAGTACTCATTTAAAAAAAAGATACTCCCTCTGATACTACACTTTTATATTGAATATAATCAGACAGGAACTACTCTTTTATAAAAAATATACTCCCTCTGAAAATACTCTTTTATATTGAACATAATGACACAGGAAGTACTCTTGTATAAAAAATATGCTCCCTCTCAAAGTACTCTTTTATATTGAATATAATCACACAGGAAGTACTCTTTTATAAGAAATATGCTCCCTGCCAAACTACTCATTCATATTGAATATATTCACACAGGAATTACTCTTTTATAAAAAATGTACTCCCTCTCCAAGTACTCTTTTATATTGAATATAATCACAAAGGAAGTACTCTTTAATTTGAATATAATCACACAGGAAGTACTCTGTTATAAAAAATGCACTCCCTCTCAAAGTACTCTTTTATATTGAATATAATCACACAGGAAGTACTCTTTTATAAAAAATATACTCCCTCTGAAAGTACTCTTTTATGTTGAAATTAAGCACACAGGAAGTACTCTTTTATAAAATATACTCCCTCTCAAAGTACTCTATTATATTGATTATGATCACAGTGGAAGTACTGTCTTACACTGAGTATAATCACACAGGAAGTACTCTTTTATAAAAAATATACCCCCTCTCAAAGTACTCTTTTATATTGTATATAATCACACTGGATATACTGGTTTATATTGAATATAATCACACAGGAAGTACTCTTTTATAAAAAATATACTCCCTCTCAAAATACTCCTTTATATTGAATATAATCACACAGGAAGTACTCTTTTATAAAAAATATACTCTCTCGTATAGTACTCTTTTATATTGAATATAATCACACAGGAAGTACTCTTTTATAAAAAATATACTCCCTCTCAAAGTACTCTTTATATTGAATATAATCATACAGGAAGTACTCTTTTTTAAAAAATATACTCCCTCTCCAAGTACTCTTTTATATTGAATATAATCACACAGGAAGTACTCTTTTATAAAAAATATACTCCCTCTCCAAGTACTCTTTTATATTGAATATAATCACACAGGAAGTACTCGTTTATAAAAAATATACTCCCTCTGCAAGTACCCTTTTATATTGAATATAATCACACAGGAAGTACTCGTTTATAAAAAATATACTCCCTCTCAAAGTACTCTTTTATATTGAATATAATGACACAGGAACTACTCTTTTATAAAAAATATACTCCCTCTCAAAGTACTCTTTTATATTGAATATAATCACACAGGAAGTACTCTTTTATTAAAAAATATACTCCCTCTCCAAGTACTCTTTTATATTGAATATAATCACACTGGAAATACCCTTTCATATTGAATATAATCACACAGGAAGTACTCTTTTATAAAAAATATACTCCCTCTCAAAGTACTCCTTTTTATTGAATATAATCACACAGGAAGTACACTTTTATAAAAATTATACTCCCTCTCAAAGTACTCTTTTATATAGAATATAATCACACTGGAATACCCTTTTATATTGAATATAATCACACAGGAAGTACTCTTTTATAAAAAATATACTCCCTCTCATGGCACTTCTTTATATTGAATATAATCACACAGGAACTACTCTTTTATAAAAAATATACTCCCTCTCCAAGTACATTTTATATTGAATATAATCACACAGGAAGTACTCTGTTATAAAAAATATACTCCCTCTCCAAGTACTCTTTTATATTGAATATAATCACACTGGAAATACCCTTTTATATTGAATATAATCACACAGGAAGTACTCTTTTATAAAAAATATACTCCCTCTCCAAGTACTCTTTTATATAGAATATAATCACACTGGAATACCCTTTTATATTGAATATAATCGCACAGGAAGTACTCTTTTATAAAAAATATACTCCCTCTCATGGTAATTTTTTATATTGAATATAATCACACAGGAACTACTCTTTTATAAAAAATATACTCCCTCTCAAAGTACTCTTTTATATTGAGTATAATCACACAGGAAGTACTCTTTTATAAAAAATATACTCCCTCTCCAAGTACTCTTTTATATTGAATATAATCACACTGGAAATACCCTTTTATATTGAATATAATCACACAGGAAGTACTCTTTTATAAAAAATATACTCCCTCTCCAAGTACTCCTTTATATTGAATATAATCACACAAGAAATACACTTTTATAAAAATTATACCCCCTCTCAAAGTACTCTGTTATATTGAATATAATCACAAAGGAAGAACTCTTTTATAAAAAATATACTCCCTCTCCAAGTACTCTTTTATACTGAATATAATCACACAGGAAGTACTCTTTATAAAAAAAATACTCCCTCTCCAAGTACTATTTTATATTGAATATAATCACTTTGGAAGTACTGGTTAATATTGAATATAATCACACAGGAAGTACTCATTTTTATTGAATATAATCACACAGGAAGTACTCTTTTATAAAAAATATACTCCCTCTCCAATTACTCATTTATATTGAATATAATCACACTGGAAATACCGTTTTATATTGAATATAATCACACAGGAAATACTCTTTTATAAAAAATATACTCCCTCTCATAGTACTTTTTTATATTGAATATAATCACACAGGAACTACTCTTTTATTAAAAATATACTCCCTCTCCAAGTACTCTTTTATATTGAATATAATCACAAAGGAAGTACTCTTTTATAGGAAATATACTCCCTCTCCAAGTACTCTGTTATATTGAATATAATCACACAGGAATTACTCTTTTATAAAAAAAATACTCCCTCTCCAAGTACTCTTTTATATTGAATATAATCACACAGGAAGTACTCTTTTATAAAAAATATACTCCCTCTCCAAGTACTCTTTTATATTGAATATAATCACACAGGAAGTACTCGTTTATAAAAAATATACTCCCTCTCCAAGTACCCTTTTATATTGAATATAATCACACAGGAAGTACTCGTTTATAAAAAATATACTCCCTCTCAAAGTACTCTTTTATATTGAATATAATCACACAGGAACTACTCTTTTATAACAAATATATTCCCTCTCAAAGTCCTCTTTTATATTGAATATAATCACACAGGAAGTACTGTTTTATTAAAAAATATACTCCCTCTCCAAGTACTCTTTTATATTGAATATAATCACACTGGAAATACCCTTTCATATTGAATATAATCACACAGGAAGTACTCTTTTATAAAAAATATACTCCCTCTCAAAGTACTCCTTTTTATTGAATATAATCACACAGGAATTACACTTTTATAAAAATTATACTCCCTCTCAAAGTACTCTTTTATATTGAATATAATCACACAGGAAGTACTCCTTTATAAAAAAAATACTCCCTCTCCAAGTACTCTTTTATATTGAATATAATCACTTTGGAAGTACTGGTTAATATTGAATATAATCACACAGGAAGTACTCATTTGTATTGAATATAATCACACAGGAACTACTCTTTTATAAAAAATATACTCCCTCTCCAATTACTCTTTTATATTGAATATAATCACACAGAAAGTACTCTTTTATAAAAAATATACTCCCTCTCATAGTACTCTTTTATATTGAATATAATCACACAGGAAGTACTCTTTTATAAAAAAATATTCTCCCTCTCATAGTACTCTTTTATATTGAATATAATCACACAGGAAGTACCCTTTTATAAAAAATATACTCATTCTCAAAGTACTCCTTTAAATTGAATATAATCACACAGGAAGTTCTCTTTTATAAAATATATACTTCCTCTCAAAATACTCTTTTATATTGAATATAATGACACAGAAAGTACTCTTTTATAAAAAATATGCTCCCTCTCAAAGTACTCTTTTATATTGAATATAATCACACAGAACGTACTCTATTATAAGAAATACACTCCCTCTCAAAGTACTCTTTTATACTGAATATAATCACACAGGAAGTACTCATTTATATTGAATATAATCACACAGGAAGTACTCATTTAAAAAAAAGATACTCCCTCTGATACTACACTTTTATATTGAATATAATCAGACAGGAACTACTCTTTTATAAAAAATATACTCCCTCTGAAAATACTCTTTTATATTGAACATAATGACACAGGAAGTACTCTTGTATAAAAAATATGCTCCCTCTCAAAGTACTCTTTTATATTGAATATAATCACACAGGAAGTACTCTTTTATACGAAATATGCTCCCTGCCAAACTACTCATTCATATTGAATATATTCACACAGGAATTACTCTTTTATAAAAAATGTACTCCCTCTCCAAGTACTCTTTTATATTGAATATAATCACAAAGGAAGTACTCTTTAATTTGAATATAATCACACAGGAAGTACTCTGTTATAAAAAATGCACTCCCTCTCAAAGTACTCTTTTATATTGAATATAATCACACAGGAAGTACTCTTTTATAAAAAATATACTCCCTCTGAAAGTACTCTTTTATGTTGAAATTAAGCACACAGGAAGTACTCTTTTATAAAATATACTCCCTCTCAAAGTACTCTATTATATTGATTATGATCACAGTGGAAGTACTGTCTTACACTGAGTATAATCACACAGGAAGTACTCTTTTATAAAAAATATACCCCCTCTCAAAGTACTCTTTTATATTGTATATAATCACACTGGATATACTGGTTTATATTGAATATAATCACACAGGAAGTACTCTTTTATAAAAAATATACTCCCTCTCAAAATACTCCTTTATATTGAATATAATCACACAGGAAGTACTCTTTTATAAAAAATATACTCTCTCGTATAGTACTCTTTTATATTGAATATAATCACACAGGAAGTACTCTTTTATAAAAAATATACTCCCTCTCAAAGTACTCTTTATATTGAATATAATCACACAGGAAGTACTCTTTTATAAAAAATATACTCCCTCTGAAAGTACTATTTTATATTGAATATAATCACACAAGAAATACTCTTTTAGAAGAAATACAATCCCTCTCAAAGTACTCTTTTATATTGAATATAATCACACAGGAAGTACTCTTTTATAAAAAACATACTCCCTCTCCAAGTACTCTTTTATATTGAATATAATCACACAGGAAGTAATCTTTTATGTTGAATATAATCACACAGGAATTACTCATTTATAAAAAATATACTCCCTCTCATAGTACTCTTTTATATTAAATATAATCACACAGGAATTACTCTTTTATAAAAAATATACTCCCTCTCATAGTACTCTTTTATATTGAATATAATCACACAGGAAGTACTCTTTTATATAAAATACACTCCCTCTCAAAGTACTCTTTTATATTGAATATAATCACACTGGAAGTACTCTTTTATAAAAAATGTACTCCCTCTCCTGGTACTCTTTTATATTGAATATAATCACAAAGGAAGTACTCTTTTATATTGAATATAATCACACAGGAAGTACTCTTTTATAAAAAATACACTCCCTCTCAAAGTATTCTTTTATTTTGAATATAATCACACAAGAAGTACTCTTTTATAATAAATATACACCCTCTCAAAGTACTCTTTTTTATTGAAATTAAGCACACAGGAAGTACTCTTTTATAAAATAATACTCCCTCTCAAAGTACTCTTTTATATGGATTATGATCACAGAGGAAGTACTCTTTTATACTGAATAAAATCACACAGGAAGTACTCTTTTATAAAAAATATGCTCACTCTCAAAGTTCTCTTTTATATTGAATATAATCACACTGGATATACTGGTTTATATTGAATATAATCACACAGGAAGTACTCTTTTATAAAAAATATACTCCCTCTCAAAATACTCCTTTTTATTGAATATAATCACACAGGAAGTACTCTTTTATAAAAAATATACTCTCTCGTATACTACTCTTTTATATTGAATATAATCACACAGGAAGTACTCTTTTATAAAAAATATACTCTCTCGTATAGTACTCTTTTATATTGAATATAATCACACAGGAAATACTCTTTTATAAAAAATATACTCCCTCTCAAAGTACTATTTTATATTGAATATAATCACACAGGAAGTTCTCTTTTGTAAGAAATACACTCCCTCTCAAAGTACTCTTTTATATTGAATATAATCACACAGGAATTACTCTTTTATAAAAAACATACTCCCTCTCCAATTACTCTTTTATATTGAATATAATCACACAGGAAGTACTCTTTTATATTGAATATAATCAAACATGATGTACTCTTTTATAAAAAAAAAACTCCCTCTCTTAGTACTCTTTTATATAAAATATAATCACACAGGAATTACTCTTTTATAAAAAATATACTCCCTCTCATAGTACTCTTTAATATTGAATACACTCACACAGGAAGTACTCTTTTATAAAAAATACACTCCCTCTCAAAGTACTCTTTTATATTGAATATAATCACACAGGAAATACTCTTTTATAAAAAATATACCCCCTCTCAAAGTACTCTTTTATATTGAATATAATCACACTGGATATACTGGTTTATATTGAATATAATCACACAGGATGTTCTCTTTTATAAAAAATGCACTCCCTCTCAAAGTACTCCTTTATATTGATTATAATCACACAGGAAGTACTCTTTTATAAAAAAATATACTCCCTCTAATATTACTGTTTTACATTGAATATAATCACACAGGAAGTACTCTTTTATAAAAAATACACTCCCTCTCAAAGTACTCTTTTTTACTGAATGTAATCACACTGGATATACTGGTTTATATTGAATATAATCACACAGGAAATACTATTTTATAAAAAATATACTCCCTCTGAAAGTACTCCTTTATATTGAATATAATCACACAGGAAGTACTCTTTTATAAAAAATATACTCGCTCTGAAAGTACTATTTTATATTGAATATAATCACACAGGAAGTACTCTTTTATAAGAAATACACTCCCTCTCAAAGTACTCTTTTATATTGAATATAATCACACAGGAATTACTCCTTTATAAACAATATACTCCCTCTCCAAGTACTCTTTTATATTGAATATAATCACACAGGAATTACTCCTTTATAAACAATATACTTCCTCTATAAGTACTCTTTTATATTGAATATAATCACTTTGGAAGTACTGGTTAATATTGAATATAATCACACAGGAAGTACTCATTTGTATTGAATATAATCACACAGGAATTACTCTTTTATAAAAAATATACTCCCTCCCCAAGTACTCTTTTATATTGAATATAATCACACTGGAAATACCCTTTTATATTGAATATAATCACACAGGAAGTACTCTTTTATAAAAAATATACTCCCTCTCAAAGTACTCTTTTATATTGAATATAATCACACAGGAAGTACTCTTTTATAAAAAATATACTCCGTCTCCAAGTACTCTTTTATATTGAATATAATCCCACTGGAAGTACTCTTTCATATAAAATATACTCCCTCTCAAAGTACTCTTTTATATAGAATATGATCACAGTGCAAATACTCTTTTATACTGAATATAATCACACAGGAAGTACTCTTTTATAAAAAATATACTCCCTCTCCAAGTACTCTTTTATATTGAATATAATCACTCAGGAAGTACTGGTTTATATTGAATATAATCACACAGGATTTACGCTTTTATAAAAAATATTCTCCCTCTCAAAGTACTCTTTTATATTGAACATAATCACAGAGGAAGTACTCTTTTATAAAAAATATACTCCCTAAGTACTCTTTTATATTGAATATAATCACACAGGAAGTACTCTTTTATAAAAAATATACTCCCTCTCCAAATACTATTTTTTATAGATTATAATCACTCTGGAAGTACTGGTTTATATTGAATGTAATCGCACAGGATTTACGCTTTTATAAAAAATATTCTCCCTCTCAAAGTACTCTTTTATATTGAACATAATCACAGAGGAAGTACTCTTTTATAAAAAATATACTCCCTCTCAAATTACTCTTTTATATTGAACATAATCACACAGGAAATACTCTTTTATAAAAAATATACTCCCTCTCAAAGTACTCTTTTATTTTGAATAAGATCACAGTGGAAGTGCTCTTTTATACTGAATATAATCACACAGGATATACTGTTTTATAAAAAATATACTCCCTATCAAAGTACTCTTTTATATAGGATATGATCACAGTGGAAGTACTCTTTTATACTGAATATAATCACACACGGATTACTCTTATATAAAAAATATACTCCCTCTCCAAGTACTCTTTTATATTGAATATAATCACTCTGGAAATACTGGTTTATATTGAATATAATCACACAGGAAGTACTTTTTATAAAAAATATACTCCCTCTCAAAGTGCTCTTTTATATTGAATATAATCACACAGGAAGTTCTCTTTTATATAAAATATACTCCCTCTCCAATTACTCTTTTATATTGAATATAATCACTCTGGAAGTACTGGTTGATAATGAATATAATCACAAAGGATTTACGCTTTTATAAAAAATATACTCCCTCTCAAAGTACTCATTTATATTGAACATAAAGACACAGGAAGTACTCTTTTACAAAAAATATACTCCCACTCATTGTACTCTTCTATATTGAATATAATCACACAGGAAGTACTCTTTCATAAAAAATATACTCCCTCTCCATGTACTCTTTTATATTGAATATAATCACTCTGGAAATACTGGTTTATATTGAATATAATCACACAGGAAGCACTCTTTTATAAGAAATATACTCCCTCTCAAAGTACTCTTTTTTATTGAATATAATCACACTGGAAATACTCTTTTATATTGAATATAATCACACAGGAAGTACTCATTTCTAAAAAATATACTCCCTCTCAATGTACTCCTTTATATTGAATATAATCACACAGGAATTACTCTTTTATAAAAAATATACTCCCTCTCAAAGTACTCTTTTATATTGAATATGATCCCAGTGGAAGTACACTTTTATACTGAATATAATCACACAGAAAGTACTGGTTATAAAAAATATACTCCCTCTCAAAGTACTCTTTTATATAGAATATGATCACAGTGGAAGTACTCTTTTATACTGAATACAATCACACAGGAACTACTCTTTTACATAAAATATACTCCCTCTCCAAGTACTCTTTTATATTGAATATAATCACTCTGGAAGTACTGGTTTATATTGAATATAATCATACAGGATTTACGCTTTTATAAAAAATACACTCCCTCTCAAAGTACTCTTTTATATTGAACATAATCACACAGGAAGTACTCTTTCATAAAAAATATACTCCCTCTCAAATACTATTTTATATTGAATATAATCACACAGGAAGTACTCTGTTATAAAAAATATACTCCCTCTCAAAGTACTCTTTTATATTGAATATAATCACACAGGAAGTACTCTTTTATAAAAAATATACTCCCTCTCAAATTACTCTTTTATATTGAATATGATCACAGTGGAAGTACACTTTTATACTGAATATAATCACACAGGAAGCACTGTTTTGTAAAAAATATACTCCCTCTCAAAGTACTCTTTTATATTGAATATTGTCACACAGGAAGTATTCTTTTATAAAAAATATACTCACTCTCAAAGTACTTTTTTATATTGAATATAATCACCGTGGAAATACTCTTTCATATTGAATATAATCACACAGGAAGTACTCTTGTATAAAAAATATACTCCCTCTCATAGTTCTCTTTTATACTGAATATATTCACACGTCACGTACTCTTTTATAAAAAATATACTCCCTCTCATAGCTCTCTTTTATACTGAATATAATCACACAGGAAGTACTCTTTTATTAAAAATATACTCCCTCTCAAAGTACTCTTTTATAATGAATATAATCACACAGGAAGTACTCTTTTATAAAAAATATACTCCCTCTCAAATTACTCTTTTATATTGAACATAATCACACAGGAAGTACTCTTTAATAAAAAGTATACTCCCTCTCAAAGTACTCCTTTATATTGAATATAAACACACAGGAATTACTCTTGTATAAAAAATATACTCCCTCTCAAAGAATTCTTTTATATTGAATATAATGACACAGGAAATTCTCTCTTATATTGAATATAATCACACTGGAAATACTCTTTTATATTGAATATAATCAGTCGGGAAATATTTTTATATTGAAAATAACCACACAGGAAGTACTCTTTATAAAAAATATACTCCCCCTCCAAGTACTCTTTTATATTGATTATAATCACTCTGGAAGTAATGGTTTATATTGAATATAATCACACAGGATTTACGCTTTTATAAAAAATATACTCCCTCTCAAAGTACTCTTTTATATTGAACATAATCACACAGGAATTACAGTTTTATAAAAAATATACTCCCTCTCAAAGTACTCTTTTATATTGAATATAATCACACAGGAAGTACTCTTTTATAAAAAATATACTCCCTCTCCAAGTACTCTTTTTTACAGAATATAATCACTCTGGAAGTACTGGTTTATATTGAATATAATCACACAGGATTTACGCTTTTATAAAAAATATACTCCCTCTCAAAGTACTCTTTTATATTGAACATAATCACACAGGAAGTACTCTTTTATAAAAAATATACTCCCTCTCAATGTACTCCTTTATATTGAATATAGTCACACAGGAAGTACTCTTTTATAAAAAATTTACTCCCTCTGAAAGTACTCTTTTATATTGAATATGATCACAATGGAAGTACTCTTTTATACTGAATATAATCACACAGGAAGTACTGTTTTATAAAAAATATACTCCCTCTCAAAGTACTCTTTTATATAGAATATGATCACACTGGAAGAACTCTTTTATACTGAGTATAATCACACAGGAAGTACTGTTTTATAAAAAATATACTCCCTCTCCAAGTACTCTTTTATAAAAAACATACTCCCTCTCAAAGTACTCTTTTATATTGAATATAATCACACAGGAACTACTCATTTATAAAAAATATACTCCCTCTCAAAGTACTCTTTTATATTGAATATAATCACTCTGAACGTCGTGGTTTATATTGAATATAATCACACAGGAAGTAGCCTTTTATAAGAGATATACTCCCTCTCAAAGTACTCTTTTATATTAAATATTATCACTCTGGAACTACTGCTTAATATTGAATATAATCACACAGGAAGTACTCTTTTATAAAAAATATACTACCTCACCAAGTACTCTTATATATTGAATATAATCACACAGGAAGTACTCTTTATAAAAAATATACTCCCTCTCAAAGTACCCTTTTATATTGAATATAATCACACAGGAAGTACGCCTTTATTAAAAAATATACTCCCTCTCAAAGTACTCTTTTATATTGAACATAATCACACAGGAACTACTCTTTTATAAAAAATATACTCCCTCTCCAAGTACTCTTTTATATTGAATATAATCCCACAGGAAGTACTCTTTCATAAAAAATATACTCCCCCTTAAGGTACTCTTTTATATAGAATATGATCACAGTGGAAGTACTCTATTATACTGAATGGATTCACACAGGAAGTACACTTTTATAAAAAATATACTCCCTCTCCAAGTACTCTTTTATATTGAATATAATCACACAGGAAGTACTCGTTTATAAAAAATATACTCCCTCTCAAAGTACTCTTTTATATTGAATATAATCACACAGTAAGTTCACTTTGATAAAAAATATACTCCCTCTCAAAGTACTCTTTTATATTGAATATAATCAAACAGGAAGTTCTGTTTTATTAAAAAATATACTCCCTCTCCAAGTACTCTTTTATATTGAATATAATCACACTGGAAATACCCTTTTATATTGAATATAATCACACAGGAAGTACTCTTTTATAAAAAATATACTCCCTCTCAAAGTACTCCTTTATATTGAATATAATCACACAGGAATTACACTTTTATAAAAATTATACTCCCTCTCAAAGTACTCTTTTATATTGAATATAATCACACAGGAAGTACTCCTTTATAAAAAAAATACTCCCTTTCCAAGTACTCTTTTATATTGAATATAATCACTTTGGAAGTACTGGTTAATATTGAATATAATCACACAGGAAGAACTCATTTGTATTGAATATAATCACACAGGAAGTACTCTTTTATAAAAAATATACTCCCTCTCCAATTACTCTTTATATTGATTATAATCACACTGGAAATACCGTTTTATATTGAATATAATACCACAGGAAGTACTCTTTTATAAAAAATATACTCCCTCTCATACTACATTTTTATATTGAATATAATCACACAGGAACTACTCTTTTATAAAAAATATACTCCCTCTCAAAGTACTCTTTTATATTGAATATAATCACACAGGAAGTACTCTTTTATAAAAAATACACTCCCTCTCAAAGTACTCCTTTATATTGAATATAATCACACAGGAATTACTCTTTTATAAAAAATATACTCCCTCTCAAAGTACTCTTTTATATCGAATATAATCACAAAGGAAGTACTCTTTTATAAGAAATATACTCCCTCTCAAAGTACTCTTTTATATTGAATATAATCACACAGGAAGTACTCTTTTATAAAAAATATACTCCCTCACCAAGTACTCTTTTATATAGAATATAATCACACTGGAATACCGTTTTATATTGAATATAATCACACAGGAAGTACTCTTTCATAAAAAATATACTCCCTCTCATGGTACTTTTTTATATTGAATATAATCACACAGGAACTACTCTTTTATAAAAAATATACTCCCTCTCAAAGTACTCTTTTATGTTGAATATAATCACACAGGAAGTACTCTTTTATAAAAAATATACTCCCTCTCCAAGTACTCTTTTATATTGAATATAATCACACTGGAAATACCCTTTTATATTGAATATAATCACACAGGAAGTACTCTTTTATAAAAAATATACTCCCTCTCAAAGTACTCCTTTATATTGAATATAATCACACAGGAAGTACACTTTTATAAAAATTATACTCCCTCTCAAAGTACTCTTTTATATTGAATATAATCACAAAGGAAGTACTCTTTTATAAAAAATATACTCCCTCTCCAAGTACTCTTTTATATTGAATATAATCACACAGGAAGTACTCCTTTATAAAAAAAATACTCCCTCTCCAAGTACTATTTTATATTGAATATAATCACACAGGAAGTACTCGTTTATAAAAAATATACTCCCTCTCCAATTACTCTTTTACATTGAATATAATCACACAGTAAGTACTCTTTTATAAAAAATATACTCCCTCTCAAAGTACTCTTTTATATTGAATATAATCACACAGGAAGTACTCTTTTATTAAAAAATATACTCCCTCTCCAAGTACTCTTTTATACTGAATATAATCACACTGGAAAAACCCTTTTATATTGAATATAATCATACGGGAAGTACTCTTTTATAAAAAATATACTCCCTCTCAAAGTACTCCTTTATATTGAATATAATCACACAGGAAGTACACTTTTATAAAAATTATACTCCCTCTCAAAGTACTCTTTTATATTGAATATAATCACACAGGAAGTACTCCTTTATAAAAAAAATTCTCCCTTTCCAAGTACTCTTTTATATTGAATATAATCACTTTGGAAGTACTGGTTAATTTTGAATATAATCACACAGGAAGTACTCATTTGTATTGAATATAATCACAAAGGAAGTACTCTTTTATAAAAAATATACTCCCTCTCCAATTACTCTTTTATATTGAATATAATCACACTGGAAATACCGTTTTATATTGAATATAATACCACAGGAAGTACTCTTTTATAAAAAATATACTCCCTCTCATACTGCATTTTTATATTGAATATAATCACACAGGAACTACTCTTTTATAAAAAATATACTCCCTCTCAAAGAACTCTTTTATATTGAATATAATCTCACACGAAGTACTCTTTTATAAAAAATATACTCCCTCTCAAAGTACTCCTTTATATTGAATATAATCACACAGGTATTACACTTTTATAAAAAATATACTCCCTCTCAAATACTCTTTTATATTGAATATAATCACAAAGGAAGTACTCTTTTATAAGAAATATACTCCCTCTCAAAGTACTCTTTTATATTGAATATAATCACACAGGAAATACTCTTTAATAAAAAATATACTCCCTCTCCAAGTACTCTTTTATATAGAATATAATCACACTGGAATACCCTTTTATATTGAATATAATAACAGAGGAACTACTCTTTTATAAAAAATATACTCCCTCTCAAAGTACTCTTTTATATTGAATATAATCACCCAGGAAGTACTCTTTTATAAAAAATATACTCCCTCTCCAAGTACTCTTTTATATTGAATATAATCACACTGGAAGTACCCTTTTAGATTGAATATAATCACACAGGAAGTACTCTTTTATAAAAAATATACTCCCTCTCAAAGTACTCCTTTATATTGAATATAATCACACAGGAAGTACACTTTTAGAAAAATTATACTCCCTCTCAAAGTACTCTTTTATATTGAATATAATCACACTGGAAGTACCCTTTTATATTGAATATAATCACACAGGAAGTACTCTTTTATAAAAAATATACTCCCTCTCAAAGTACTCCTTTATATTGAATATAATCACACAGGAAGTACACTTTTAGAAAAATTATACTCCCTCTCAAAGTACTCTTTTATATTGAATATAATCACAAAGGAAGTACTCTTTTATAAAAAATATACTCCCTCTCCAAGTACTCTTTTATATTGAATATAATCACTTTGGAAGTACTGGTTAATATTGAATATAATCACACAGGAAGTACTCATTTTTATTGAATATAATCACACAGGAAGTACTCTTTTATAAAAAATATACTCCCTCTCCAATTACTCATTTATATTGAATATAATCGCACTGGAAAACCGTTTTATACTGAATATAATCACACAGGAAATACTCTTTTAAAAAAAATATACTCCCTCTCATAGTACTTTTTTATATTGAATATAATCACACAGGAACTACTCTTTTATAAATAATATACTCCCTCTCAAAGTACTCCTTTATATTGAATATAATCACACAGGAATTACACTTTTATAAAAAATATACTCCCTCTCAAAGTACTCTTTTATATTGAATATAATCACAAAGGAAGTACTCTTTTATGAGAAATATACTCCCTCTCAAAGTACTCTTTTATATTGAATATAATCACACAGGAAGTACTCTTTTATAAAAAATATACTCCCACTCCAAGTACTCTTTTATATAGAATATAATCACACTGGAATACCCTTTTATATTGAATATAATCGCACAGGAAGTACTCTTTTATAAAAAATATACTCCTTCTCATGGTACTTTTTTATATTGAATATAATCACACAGGATCTACTCTTTTATAAAAAATATACTCCCTCTCAAAGTACTCTTATATATTGAATATAATCACACAGGAAGTACTCTTTTATAAAAAATATACTCCCTCTCCAAGTACTATTTTATATTGAATATAATCACACTGGAAATATCCTTTTATATTGAATATAATAACACAGGAAGTACTCTTTTATAAAAAATATACTCGCTCTCAAAGTACTCCTTTATATTGAATATAATCACACAGGAAGTACACTTTTAGAAAAATTATACTCCCTCTCAAAGTACTCTTTTATATTGAATATAATCACAAAGGAAGTACTCTTTTATAAAAAATATACTCCCTCTCCATGTACTCTTTTATATTGAATATAATCACTTTGGAATTACTGGTTAATATTGAATATAATCACACAGGAAGTACTCATTTTTATTGAATATAATCACACAGGAAGTACTCTTTTATAAAAAATATATTCCCTCTCCAATTACTCATTTATATTGAATATAATCGCACTGGAAATACCGTTTTATACTGAATATAATCACACAGGAAATACTCTTTTAAAAAAAATATACTCCCTCTCATAGTACTTTTTTATATTGAATTTAATCACACAGGAACTACTCTTTTATAAAAAATATACTCCCTCTCAAAGTACTCTTTTATATTGAATATAATCACACAGGAACTTCTCTTTTATAAAAAACATACTCCCTCTCCAAGTACTCTTTTATATTGAATATAATCACAAAGGAAGTACTCTTTTATAGGAAATATACACTCTCTCCAAGTACTCTTTTATATTGAATATAATCACACAGGAAGTAATCTTTTATAAAAAAAATACTCCCTCTCCAAGTACTCTTTTATATTGAATATAATCACAAAGGAAGTACTCTTTTATAGGAATATACTCCCTCAACAAGTACTCTTATATATTGAATATAATCACACAGGAAGTACTCCTTTATAAAAAAAATACTCCCTCTCCAAGTACTCTTATATATTGAATATAATCACACAGGAAGTACTCTTTTATAAAAAATATACTCCCTCTCCAAGTACTCTTTTATATTGAATATAATCACACTGGAAATACCGTTTTATATTGAATATAATACCACAGGAAGTACTCTTTTATAAAAAATATACTCCCTCTCATAGTACTTTTTTATGTTGAATATAATCACACAGGAACTACTCTTTTATAAAAAATATACTCCCTCTCAAAGTACTCTTTTATATTGAATATAATCACACAGGAAGTACTCTTTTATAAAAAATATACTCCCTCTCCAAGTACTCTTTTATATTGACTATAATCACACTGGAAATACCCTTTTATATTGAATATAATCACACAGGAAGTACTCTTTTATAAAAAATATACTCCCTCTCAAAGTACTCTTTTATATTGAATATAATCACACTGGAAATACCCTTTTATATTGAATATAATCACACAGGAAGTACTCTTTTATAAAAAATATACTCCCTCTCAAAGTACTCCTTTATATTGAATATAATCACACAGGAAATACACTTTTATAAAAATTATACTCCCTCTGAAAGTCCTCTTTTATATTGAATATAATCACACAGGAAGTACTCTTTTATAAAAAATATACTCCCTCTCAAAGTACTCGTTTATATTGAATATAATCACACAGGAAGTACACTTTTATAAAAATTATACTCCCTCTCAAAGTACTCCTTTATATTGAATATAATCACAAAGGAAGTACTCTTTTATAAGAAATATACTCCCTCTCCAACTCCTCTTTTATATTGAATATAATCACACAGGAAGTACTCTTTTATAAAAAATATACTCCCTCTCCAACTCCTCTTTTATATTGAATATAATCACACAGGAAGTACCCTTTTATAAAAAATATACTCACTCTCAAAGTACTCCTTTAAATTGAATATAATCACACAGGAAGTTCTCTTTTATAAAATATATACTTCCTCTCAAAATACTCTTTTATATTGAATATAATGACACAGAAAGTACTCTTTTATAAAAAATATGCTCCCTCTCAAAGTACTCTTTTATATTGAATATAATCACACAGAACGTACTCTATTATAAGAAATACACTCCCTCTCAAAGTACTCTTTTATACTGAATATAATCACACAGGAAGTACTCATTTATATTGAATATAATCACACAGGAAGTACTCATTTAAAAAAAAGATACTCCCTCTGATACTACACTTTTATATTGAATATAATCAGACAGGAACTACTCTTTTATAAAAAATATACTCCCTCTGAAAATACTCTTTTATATTGAACATAATGACACAGGAAGTACTCTTGTATAAAAAATATGCTCCCTCTCAAAGTACTCTTTTATATTGAATATAATCACACAGGAAGTACTCTTTTATAAGAAATATGCTCCCTGCCAAACTACTCATTCATATTGAATATATTCACACAGGAATTACTCTTTTATAAAAAATGTACTCCCTCTCCAAGTACTCTTTTATATTGAATATAATCACAAAGGAAGTACTCTTTAATTTGAATATAATCACACAGGAAGTACTCTGTTATAAAAAATGCACTCCCTCTCAAAGTACTCTTTTATATTGAATATAATCACACAGGAAGTACTCTTTTATAAAAAATATACTCCCTCTGAAAGTACACTTTTATGTTGAAATTAAGCACACAGGAAGTACTCTTTTATAAAATATACTCCCTCTCAAAGTACTCTATTATATTGATTATGATCACAGTGGAAGTACTGTCTTACACTGAGTATAATCACACAGGAAGTACTCTTTTATAAAAAATATACCCCCTCTCAAAGTACTCTTTTATATTGTATATAATCACACTGGATATACTGGTTTATATTGAATATAATCACACAGGAAGTACTCTTTTATAAAAAATATACTCCCTCTCAAAATACTCCTTTATATTGAATATAATCACACAGGAAGTACTCTTTTATAAAAAATATACTCTCTCGTATAGTACTCTTTTATATTGAATATAATCACACAGGAAGTACTCTTTTATAAAAAATATACTCCCTCTCAAAGTACTCTTTATATTGAATATAATCACACAGGAAGTACTCTTTTATAAAAAATATACTCCCTCTGAAAGTACTATTTTATATTGAATATAATCACACAAGAAATACTCTTTTAGAAGAAATACAATCCCTCTCAAAGTACTCTTTTATATTGAATATAATCACACAGGAAGTACTCTTTTATAAAAAACATACTCCCTCTCCAAGTACTCTTTTATATTGAATATAATCACACAGGAAGTAATCTTTTATGTTGAATATAATCACACAGGAATTACTCATTTATAAAAAATATACTCCCTCTCATAGTACTCTTTTATATTAAATATAATCACACAGGAATTACTCTTTTATAAAAAATATACTCCCTCTCATAGTACTCTTTTATATTGAATATAATCACACAGGAAGTACTCTTTTATATAAAATACACTCCCTCTCAAAGTACTCTTTTATATTGAATATAATCACACTGGAAGTACTCTTTTATAAAAAATGTACTCCCTCTCCTGGTACTCTTTTATATTGAATATAATCACAAAGGAAGTACTCTTTTATATTGAATATAATCACACAGGAAGTACTCTTTTATAAAAAATACACTCCCTCTCAAAGTATTCTTTTATTTTGAATATAATCACACAAGAAGTACTCTTTTATAATAAATATACACCCTCTCAAAGTACTCTTTTTTATTGAAATTAAGCACACAGGAAGTACTCTTTTATAAAATAATACTCCCTCTCAAAGTACTCTTTTATATGGATTATGATCACAGAGGAAGTACTCTTTTATACTGAATAAAATCACACAGGAAGTACTCTTTTATAAAAAATATGCTCACTCTCAAAGTTCTCTTTTATATTGAATATAATCACACTGGATATACTGGTTTATATTGAATATAATCACACAGGAAGTACTCTTTTATAAAAAATATACTCCCTCTCAAAATACTCCTTTTTATTGAATATAATCACACAGGAAGTACTCTTTTATAAAAAATATACTCTCTCGTATACTACTCTTTTATATTGAATATAATCACACAGGAAGTACTCTTTTATAAAAAATATACTCTCTCGTATAGTACTCTTTTATATTGAATACAATCACACAGGAAATACTCTTTTATAAAAAATATACTCCCTCTCAAAGTACTATTTTATATTGAATATAATCACACAGGAAGTTCTCTTTTGTAAGAAATACACTCCCTCTCAAAGTACTCTTTTATATTGAATATAATCACACAGGAATTACTCTTTTATAAAAAACATACTCCCTCTCCAATTACTCTTTTATATTGAATATAATCACACAGGAAGTACTCTTTTATATTGAATATAATCAAACATGATGTACTCTTTTATAAAAAAAAAACTCCCTCTCTTAGTACTCTTTTATATAAAATATAATCACACAGGAATTACTCTTTTATAAAAAATATACTCCCTCTCATAGTACTCTTTAATATTGAATACACTCACACAGGAAGTACTCTTTTATAAAAAATACACTCCCTCTCAAAGTACTCTTTTATATTGAATATAATCACACAGGAAATACTCTTTTATAAAAAATATACCCCCTCTCAAAGTACTCTTTTATATTGAATATAATCACACTGGATATACTGGTTTATATTGAATATAATCACACAGGATGTTCTCTTTTATAAAAAATGCACTCCCTCTCAAAGTACTCCTGTATATTGATTATAATCACACAGGAAGTACTCTTTTATAAAAAAATATACTCCCTCTAATATTACTGTTTTACATTGAATATAATCACACAGGAAGTACTCTTTTATAAAAAATACACTCCCTCTCAAAGTACTCTTTTTTATTGAATGTAATCACACTGGATATACTGGTTTATATTGAATATAATCACACAGGAAATACTATTTTATAAAAAATATACTCCCTCTGAAAGTACTCCTTTATATTGAATATAATCACACAGGAAGTACTCTTTTATAAAAAATATACTCGCTCTGAAAGTACTATTTTATATTGAATATAATCACACAGGAAGTACTCTTTTATAAGAAATACACTCCCTCTCAAAGTACTCTTTTATATTGAATATAATCACACAGGAATTACTCCTTTATAAACAATATACTCCCTCTCCAAGTACTCTTTTATATTGAATATAATCACACAGGAATTACTCCTTTATAAACAATATACTCCCTCTCTAAGTACTCTTTTATATTGAATATAATCACTTTGGAAGTACTGGTTAATATTGAATATAATCACACAGGAAGTACTCATTTGTATTGAATATAATCACACAGGAATTACTCTTTTATAAAAAATACACTCCCTCCCCAAGTACTCTTTTATATTGAATATAATCACACTGGAAATACCCTTTTATATTGAATATAATCACACAGGAAGTACTCTTTTATAAAAAATATACTCCCTCTCAAAGTACTCTTTTATATTGAATATAATCACACAGGAAGTACTCTTTTATAAAAAATATACTCCGTCTCCAAGTACTCTTTTATATTGAATATAATCCCACTGGAAGTACTCTTTCATATAAAATATACTCCCTCTCAAAGTACTCTTTTATATAGAATATGATCACAGTGCAAATACTCTTTTATACTGAATATAATCACACAGGAAGTACTCTTTTATAAAAAATATACTCCCTCTCCAAGTACTCTTTTATATTGAATATAATCACTCAGGAAGTACTGGTTTATATTGAATATAATCACACAGGATTTACGCTTTTATAAAAAATATTCTCCCTCTCAAAGTACTCTTTTATATTGAACATAATCACAGAGGAAGTACTCTTTTATAAAAAATATACTCCCTAAGTACTCTTTTATATTGAATATAATCACACAGGAAGTACTCTTTTATAAAAAATATACTCCCTCTCCAAATACTATTTTTTATAGATTATAATCACTCTGGAAGTACTGGTTTATATTGAATGTAATCGCACAGGATTTACGCTTTTATAAAAAATATTCTCCCTCTCAAAGTACTCTTTTATATTGAACATAATCACAGAGGAAGTACTCTTTTATAAAAAATATACTCCCTCTCAAATTACTCTTTTATATTGAACATAATCACACAGGAAATACTCTTTTTATAAAAAATATACTCCCTCTCAAAGTACTCTTTTATTTTGAATAAGATCACAGTGGAAGTGCTCTTTTATACTGAATATAATCACACAGGATATACTGTTTTATAAAAAATATACTCCCTATCAAAGTACTCTTTTATATAGGATATGATCACAGTGGAAGTACTCTTTTATACTGAATATAATCACACACGGATTACTCTTATATAAAAAATATACTCCCTCTCCAAGTACTCTTTTATATTGAATATAATCACTCTGGAAATACTGGTTTATATTGAATATAATCACACAGGAAGTACTCTTTTATAAAAAATATACTCCCTCTCAAAGTGCTCTTTTATATTGAATATAATCACACAGGAAGTTCTCTTTTATATAAAATATACTCCCTCTCCAATTACTCTTTTATATTGAATATAATCACTCTGGAAGTACTGGTTGATAATGAATATAATCACAAAGGATTTACGCTTTTATAAAAAATATACTCCCTCTCAAAGTACTCATTTATATTGAACATAAAGACACAGGAAGTACTCTTTTACAAAAAATATACTCCCACTCATTGTACTCTTCTATATTGAATATAATCACACAGGAAGTACTCTTTCATAAAAAATATACTCCCTCTCCATGTACTCTTTTATATTGAATATAATCACTCTGGAAATACTGGTTTATATTGAATATAATCACACAGGAAGCACTCTTTTATAAGAAATATACTCCCTCTCAAAGTACTCTTTTTTATTGAATATAATCACACTGGAAATACTCTTTTATATTGAATATAATCACACAGGAAGTACTCATTTCTAAAAAATATACTCCCTCTCAATGTACTCCTTTATATTGAATATAATCACACAGGAATTACTCTTTTATAAAAAATATACTCCCTCTCAAAGTACTCTTTTATATTGAATATGATCCCAGTGGAAGTACACTTTTATACTGAATATAATCACACAGAAAGTACTGGTTATAAAAAATATACTCCCTCTCAAAGTACTCTTTTATATAGAATATGATCACAGTGGAAGTACTCTTTTATACTGAATACAATCACACAGGAACTACTCTTTTACATAAAATATACTCCCTCTCCAAGTACTCTTTTATATTGAATATAATCACTCTGGAAGTACTGGTTTATATTGAATATAATCATACAGGATTTACGCTTTTATAAAAAATACACTCCCTCTCAAAGTACTCTTTTATATTGAACATAATCACACAGGAAGTACTCTTTCATAAAAAATATACTCCCTCTCAAATACTATTTTATATTGAATATAATCACACAGGAAGTACTCTGTTATAAAAAATATACTCCCTCTCAAAGTACTCTTTTATATTGAATATAATCACACAGGAAGTACTCTTTTATAAAAAATATACTCCCTCTCAAATTACTCTTTTATATTGAATATGATCACAGTGGAAGTACACTTTTATACTGAATATAATCACACAGGAAGCACTGTTTTGTAAAAAATATACTCCCTCTCAAAGTACTCTTTTATATTGAATATTGTCACACAGGAAGTATTCTTTTATAAAAAATATACTCACTCTCAAAGTACTTTTTTATATTGAATATAATCACCGTGGAAATACTCTTTCATATTGAATATAATCACACAGGAAGTACTCTTGTATAAAAAATATACTCCCTCTCATAGTTCTCTTTTATACTGAATATATTCACACGTCACGTACTCTTTTATAAAAAATATACTCCCTCTCATAGCTCTCTTTTATACTGAATATAATCACACAGGAAGTACTCATTTATTAAAAATATACTCCCTCTCAAAGTACTCTTTTATAATGAATATAATCACACAGGAAGTACTCTTTTATAAAAAATATACTCCCTCTCAAATTACTCTTTTATATTGAACATAATCACACAGGAAGTACTCTTTAATAAAAAGTATACTCCCTCTCAAAGTACTCCTTTATATTGAATATAATCACACAGGAATTACTCTTGTATAAAAAATATACTCCCTCTCAAAGAATTCTTTTATATTGAATATAATGACACTGGAAATTCTCTCTTATATTGAATATAATCACACTGGAAATACTCTTTTATATTGAATATAATCAGTCGGGAAATATTTTTATATTGAAAATAACCACACAGGAAGTACTCTTTATAAAAAATATACTCCCCCTCCAAGTACTCTTTTATATTGAATATAATCACTCTGGAAGTAATGGTTTATATTGAATATAATCACACAGGATTTACGCTTTTATAAAAAATATACTCCCTCTCAAAGTACTCTTTTATATTGAACATAATCACACAGGAATTACAGTTTTATAAAAAATATACTCCCTCTCAAAGTACTCTTTTATATTGAATATAATCACACAGGAAGTACTCTTTTATAAAAAATATACTCCCTCTCCAAGTACTCTTTTTTACAGAATATAATCACTCTGGAAGTACTGGTTTATATTGAATATAATCACACAGGATTTACGCTTTTATAAAAAATATACTCCCTCTCAAAGTACTCTTTTATATTGAACATAATCACACAGGAAGTACTCTTTTATAAAAAATATACTCCCTCTCAATGTACTCCTTTATATTGAATATAGTCACACAGGAAGTACTCTTTTATAAAAAATTTACTCCCTCTGAAAGTACTCTTTTATATTGAATATGATCACAATGGAAGTACTCTTTTATACTGAATATAATCACACAGGAAGTACTGTTTTATAAAAAATATACTCCCTCTCAAAGTACTCTTTTATATAGAATATGATCACACTGGAAGAACTCTTTTATACTGACTATAATCACACAGGAAGTACTGTTTTATAAAAAATATACTCCCTCTCCAAGTACTCTTTTATAAAAAACATACTCCCTCTCAAAGTACTCTTTTATATTGAATATAATCACACAGGAACTACTCATTTATAAAAAATATACTCCCTCTCAAAGTACTCTTTTATATTGAATATAATCACTCTGAACGTCGTGGTTTATATTGAATATAATCACACAGGAAGTAGCCTTTTATAAGAGATATACTCCCTCTCAAAGTACTCTTTTATATTAAATATTATCACTCTGGAACTACTGCTTAATATTGAATATAATCACACAGGAAGTACTCTTTTATAAAAAATATACTACCTCACCAAGTACTCTTATATATTGAATATAATCACACAGGAAGTACTCTTTATAAAAAATATACTCCCTCTCAAAGTACCCTTTTATATTGAATATAATCACACAGGAAGTATGCCTTTATTAAAAAATATACTCCCTCTCAAAGTACTCTTTTATATTGAACATAATCACACAGGAACTACTCTTTTATAAAAAATATACTCCCTCTCCAAGTACTCTTTTATATTGATTATAATCCCACAGGAAGTACTCTTTCATAAAAAATATACTCCCCCTTAAGGTACTCTTTTATATAGAATATGATCACAGTGGAAGTACTCTATTATACTGAATGGATTCACACAGGAAGTACACTTTTATAAAAAATATACTCCCTCTCCAAGTACTCTTTTATATTGAATATAATCACACAGGAAGTACTCGTTTATAAAAAATATACTCCCTCTCAAAGTACTCTTTTATATTGAATATAATCACACAGTAAGTTCACTTTGATAAAAAATATACTCCCTCTCAAAGTACTCTTTTATATTGAATATAATCAAACAGGAAGTTCTGTTTTATTAAAAAATATACTCCCTCTCCAAGTACTCTTTTATATTGAATATAATCACACTGGAAATACCCTTTTATATTGAATATAATCACACAGGAAGTACTCTTTTATAAAAAATATACTCCCTCTCAAAGTACTCCTTTATATTGAATATAATCACACAGGAATTACACTTTTATAAAAATTATACTCCCTCTCAAAGTACTCTTTTATATTGAATATAATCACACAGGAAGTACTCCTTTATAAAAAAAATACTCCCTTTCCAAGTACTCTTTTATATTGAATATAATCACTTTGGAAGTACTGGTTAATATTGAATATAATCACACAGGAAGAACTCATTTGTATTGAATATAATCACACAGGAAGTACTCTTTTATAAAAAATATACTCCCTCTCCAATTACTCTTTATATTGATTATAATCACACTGGAAATACCGTTTTATATTGAATATAATACCACAGGAAGTACTCTTTTATAAAAAATATACTCCCTCTCATACTACATTTTTATATTGAATATAATCACACAGGAACTACTCTTTTATAAAAAATATACTCCCTCTCAAAGTACTCTTTTATATTGAATATAATCACACAGGAAGTACTCTTTTATAAAAAATACACTCCCTCTCAAAGTACTCCTTTATATTGAATATAATCACACAGGAATTACTCTTTTATAAAAAATATACTCCCTCTCAAAGTACTCTTTTATATCGAATATAATCACAAAGGAAGTACTCTTTTATAAGAAATATACTCCCTCTCAAAGTACTCTTTTATATTGAATATAATCACACAGGAAGTACTCTTTTATAAAAAATATACTCCCTCACCAAGTACTCTTTTATATAGAATATAATCACACTGGAATACCGTTTTATATTGAATATAATCACACAGGAAGTACTCTTTCATAAAAAATATACTCCCTCTCATGGTACTTTTTTATATTGAATATAATCACACAGGAACTACTCTTTTATAAAAAATATACTCCCTCTCAAAGTACTCTTTTATGTTGAATATAATCACACAGGAAGTACTCTTTTATAAAAAATATACTCCCTCTCCAAGTACTCTTTTATATTGAATATAATCACACTGGAAATACCCTTTTATATTGAATATAATCACACAGGAAGTACTCTTTTATAAAAAATATACTCCCTCTCAAAGTACTCCTTTATATTGAATATAATCACACAGGAAGTACACTTTTATAAAAATTATACTCCCTCTCAAAGTACACTTTTATATTGAATATAATCACAAAGGAAGTACTCTTTTATAAAAAATATACTCCCTCTCCAAGTACTCTTTTATATTGAATATAATCACACAGGAAGTACTCCTTTATAAAAAAAATACTCCCTCTCCAAGTACTATTTTATATTGAATATAATCACTTTGGAAGTACTGGTTGATATTGAATATAATCACACAGGAAGTACTCATTTTTATTGAATATAATCACACAGGAAGTACTCTTTTATAAAAAATATACTCCCTCTCCAATTACTCATTTATATTGAATATAATCACACTGGAAATACCGTTTTATATTGAATATAATCACACAGGAAATACTCTTTTAAAAAAAATATACTCCCTCTCATAGTACTTTTTTATATTGAATATAATCACACAGGAACTACTCTTTTATAAAAAATATACTCCCTCTCAAACTACTCTTTTATATTGAATATAATCACACAGGAAGTACTCTTTTATAAAAAATATACTCCCTCTCCAAGTACTCTTTTATATTGAATATAATCACAAAGGAAGTATTCTTTTATAGGAAATATACTCCCTCTCCAAGTACTCTTATATATTGAATATAATCACACAGGAAGTACTCCTTTATAAAAAAAATACTCCCTCTCCAAGTACTCTTTTATATTGAATATAATCACACAGGAAGTACTCTTTTATAAAAAATATACTCCTCTCCAAGTACTCTTTTATATTGAATATAATCACACAGGAAGTACTCGTTTATAAAAAATATACTCCCTCTCAAAGTACTCTTTTATATTGAATATAATCACACAGGAAATACTCGTTTATAAAAAATATACTCCCTCTCCAATTACTCTTTTACATTGAATATAATCACACAGTAAGTACTCTTTTATAAAAAATATACTCCCTCTCAAAGTACTCTTTTATATTGAATATAATCACACAGGAAGTACTCTTTTATTAAAAAATATACTCCCTCTCCAAGTACTCTTTTATACTGAATATAATCACACTGGAAAAACCCTTTTATATTGAATATAATCATACGGGAAGTACTCTTTTATAAAAAATATACTCCCTCTCAAAGTACTCCTTTATATTGAATATAATCACACAGGAAGTACACTTTTATAAAAATTATACTCCCTCTCAAAGTACTCTTTTATATTGAATATAATCACACAGGAAGTACTCCTTTATAAAAAAAATTCTCCCTTTCCAAGTACTCTTTTATATTGAATATAATCACTTTGGAAGTACTGGTTAATTTTGAATATAATCACACAGGAAGTACTCATTTGTATTGAATATAATCACAAAGGAAGTACTCTTTTATAAAAAATATACTCCCTCTCCAATTACTCTTTTATATTGAATATAATCACACTGGAAATACCGTTTTATATTGAATATAATACCACAGGAAGTACTCTTTTATAAAAAATATACTCCCTCTCATACTGCATTTTTATATTGAATATAATCACACAGGAACTACTCTTTTATAAAAAATATACTCCCTCTCAAAGAACTCTTTTATATTGAATATAATCTCACACGAAGTACTCTTTTATAAAAAATATACTCCCTCTCAAAGTACTCCTTTATATTGAATATAATCACACAGGTATTACACTTTTATAAAAAATATACTCCCTCTCAAATACTCTTTTATATTGAATATAATCACAAAGGAAGTACTCTTTTATAAGAAATATACTCCCTCTCAAAGTACTCTTTTATATTGAATATAATCACACAGGAAATACTCTTTAATAAAAAATATACTCCCTCTCCAAGTACTCTTTTATATAGAATATAATCACACTGGAATACCCTTTTATATTGAATATAATAACAGAGGAACTACTCTTTTATAAAAAATATACTCCCTCTCAAAGTACTCTTTTATATTGAATATAATCACCCAGGAAGTACTCTTTTATAAAAAATATACTCCCTCTCCAAGTACTCTTTTATATTGAATATAATCACACTGGAAGTACCCTTTTAGATTGAATATAATCACACAGGAAGTACTCTTTTATAAAAAATATACTCCCTCTCAAAGTACTCCTTTATATTGAATATAATCACACAGGAAGTACACTTTTAGAAAAATTATACTCCCTCTCAAAGTACTCTTTTATATTGAATATAATCACACTGGAAGTACCCTTTTATATTGAATATAATCACACAGGAAGTACTCTTTTATAAAAAATATACTCCCTCTCAAAGTACTCCTTTATATTGAATATAATCACACAGGAAGTACACTTTTAGAAAAATTATACTCCCTCTCAAAGTACTCTTTTATATTGAATATAATCACAAAGGAAGTACTCTTTTATAAAAAAATATACTCCCTCTCCAAGTACTCTTTTATATTGAATATAATCACTTTGGAAGTACTGGTTAATATTGAATATAATCACACAGGAAGTACTCATTTTTATTGAATATAATCACACAGGAAGTACTCTTTTATAAAAAATATACTCCCTCTCCAATTACTCATTTATATTGAATATAATCGCACTGGAAAACCGTTTTATACTGAATATAATCACACAGGAAATACTCTTTTAAAAAAAATATACTCCCTCTCATAGTACTTTTTTATATTGAATATAATCACACAGGAACTACTCTTTTATAAATAATATACTCCCTCTCAAAGTACTCCTTTATATTGAATATAATCACACAGGAATTACACTTTTATAAAAAATATACTCCCTCTCAAAGTACTCTTTTATATTGAATATAATCACAAAGGAAGTACTCTTTTATGAGAAATATACTCCCTCTCAAAGTACTCTTTTATATTGAATATAATCACACAGGAAGTACTCTTTTATAAAAAATATACTCCCACTCCAAGTACTCTTTTATATAGAATATAATCACACTGGAATACCCTTTTATATTGAATATAATCGCACAGGAAGTACTCTTTTATAAAAAATATACTCCTTCTCATGGTACTTTTTTATATTGAATATAATCACACAGGATCTACTCTTTTATAAAAAAGATACTCCCTCTCAAAGTACTCTTATATATTGAATATAATCACACAGGAAGTACTCTTTTATAAAAAATATACTCCCTCTCCAAGTACTATTTTATATTGAATATAATCACACTGGAAATACCCTTTTATATTGAATATAATAACACAGGAAGTACTCTTTTATAAAAAATATACTCCCTCTCCAAGTACTCTTTTATACTGAATATAATCACACAGGAAGTACTCCTTTATAAAAAAATACTCACTCTCCAAGTACTACTTTATATTGAATATAATCACTTTGGAAGTACTGGTTAATATTGAATATAATCACACAGGAAGTATTCATTTTTATTGAATATAATCACACCGGAAGTACTCTTTTATAAAAAATATACTCCCTCTCCAATTACTCATTTATATTGAATATAATCACACTGGAAATACCGTTTTATATTGAATATAATCACACAGGAAATACTCTTTTATAAAAAATATACTCCCTCTCATAGTACTTTTTTATATTGAATATAATCACACAGGAACTACTCTTTTATAAAAAATATACTCCCTCTCAAAGTACTCCTTTTTATTGAATATAATCACACAGGAAGTACTCTTTTATAAAAAATATACTCCCTCTCCAAGTACTCTTTTATATTGAATATAATCACAAAGGAAGTACTCTTTTATAAGAAATATACTCCCTCTCCAAGTACTCTTTTATATTGAATATAATCACACAGGAACTACTCCTTTATAAAAAAAAACTCCCTCTCCAAGTACTCTTTTATATTGAATATAATCACACAGGAAGTACTCTTTTATAACAAATATACTCCCTCTGCAAGTACTATTTTATATTGAATATAATTACACAGGAAGTACTCGTTCATAAAAAATATACTCCCTCTCAAAGTACTCTTTTATATTGAATATAATCACACAGGAAGTACTCTTTTATAAAAAATGTACTCCCTCTCAAAGTACTCTTTTATATTGAATATAATCACACAGGAAGTACTCTTTTATTAAAAAATATACTCCCTCTCCAAGTACTCTTTTATATTGAATATAATCACAAAGGAAGTACTCTTTTATAAGAAATAAACTCCCTCTCCAAGTACTCTTTTATATTGAATATAATCACACAGGAACTACTCCTTTATAAAAAAAAACTCCCTCTCCAAGTACTCTTTTATATTGAATATAATCACACAGGAAGTACTCTTTTATAACAAATATACTCCCTCTGCAAGTACTATTTTATATTGAATATAATTACACAGGAAGTACTCGTTCATAAAAAATATACTCCCTCTCAAAGTACTCTTTTATATTTAATATAATCACACAGGAAGTACACTTTTATAAAAATTATACTCCCTCTCAAAGTACTCTTTTATATTGAATATAATCACACAGGAAGTACTCCTTTATAAAAAAAATACTCCCTTTCCAAGTACTCTTTTCTATTGAATATAATCACTATGGAAGTACTGGTTAATATTGAATATAATCTCACAGTAAGTACTCATTTGTATTGAATATAATCACACAGGAAGTACTCTTTTATAAAAAATATACTCCCTCTCCAATTACTCTTTTATATTGAATAAAATCACACTTGAAATACCGTTTTATATTGAATATAATACCACAGGAAGTGCTCTTTTTATAAAAAATATACTCCCTCTCATACTACATTTTTATATTGAATATAATCACACAGGAACTACTCTTTTATAAAAAATATACTCCCTCTCAAAGTACTCTTTTATATTGAATATAATCACACAGGAAGTACTCTTTTATAAAAAATATACTCCCTCTCAAAGTACTCCTTTATATTGAATATAATCACACAGGAATTACACTTTTATAAAAAATATACTCCCTCTCAAAGTACTCTTTTATATTGAAAATAATCACAAAGGAAGTACTCTTTTATAAGAAATATACTCCCTCTCAAAGTACTCTTTTATATTGATTATAATCACACAGGAAGTACTCTTTTATAAAAAATATACTCCCTCTCCAAGTACTCTTTTATATAGAATATAATCACACTGGAATACCCTTTTATATTGAATATAATCGCACAGGAAGTACTCTTTTATAAAAAATATACTCCCTCTCATGGTACTTTTTTATATTTAATATAATCACACAGGAACTACTCTTTTATAAAAAATATACTCCCTCTCAAAGTACTCTTTTATATTGAATATAATCACACAGGAAGTACTCTGTTATAAAAAATATACTCCCTCTCCAAGTACTCTTTTACATTCAATATAATCACACTGTAAATACCCTTTTATATTGAATATAATGAAACAGGAAGTACTCTTTTATAAAAAAATATACTCCCTCTCAAAGTACTCCTTTATATTGAATATAATCACACAGGAAGTACACCTTTATAAAAATTATACTCCCTCTCAAAGTACTCTTTTATATTGAATAAAATCACAAAGGAAGTACTCTTTTATAAAAAATATACTCCCTCCCAAGTACTCTTTTATACTGAATATAATCACACAGGAAGTACTCCTTTATAAAAAAAAACTCCCTCTCCAATTACTATTTTATATTGAATATAATCACTTTGGAAGTACTGGTTAATATTGAATATAATCACACAGGAAGTACTCATTTTTATTGAATATAATCACAGCGGAAGTACTCTTTTATAAAAAATATACTCCCTCTCCAATTACTCATTTATATTGAATATAATCACACTGGAAATACCGTTTTATATTGAATATAATCACACAGGAAATACTCTTTTATAAAAAATATACTCCCTCTCATAGTACTTTTTTATATTGAATATAATCACACAGGAACTACTCTTTTATAAAAAATATACTCCCTCTCAAAGTACTCTTTTATATTGAATATAATCACACAGGAAGTACTCTTTTATAAAAAATATACTCCCTCTCCAAGTACTCTTTTATATTGAATATAATCATAAAGGAAGTACTCTTTTATAAGAAATATACTCCCTCTCCAAGTACTCTTTTATATTGAATATAATCACACAGGAAGTACTCCTTTATATAAAAAATACTCCCTCTCCAAGAACTCTTTTATATTGAATATAATCACACAGGAAGTACTCTTTTATAAAAAATATACTTCCTCTCAAAGTACTCTTTTATATTGAATATAATCACACAGGAAGTACTCATTTATAAAAATTATACTCCCTTTCAAAGTACTCTTTTATATTGAATATAATCACACAGGAAGTACTCTTTTATAAAAAATATACTCCCTCTCAAAGTACTCCTTTATATTGAATATAATCACACAGGAAGTACACTTTTATAAAAATTATACTCCCTCTCAAAGTACTCTTTTATATTGAATATAATCACAAAGGAAGTACTCTTCTATAAGAAATATACTCCCTCTCCAAGTACTCTTTTATATTGAATATAATCACACAGGAGGTACTCTTTTATAAAAAATATACTCCCTCTCAAAGTACTGTTTTATATTGAATATAATCACCGTGGAAATACTCTTACATATTGAATATAATCACACAGGATGTACTCTTTTATAAAAAATATACTCCCTCTCAAAGTACTCCTTTATATTGAATATAATCACACAGGAATTACACTTTTATAAAAAATATACTCCCTCTCAATGTTCTCTTTTATATTGAATATAATCACAAAGGAAGTACTCTTTTATAAGAAATATACGCCCTTTCAAAGTACTCTTTTATACTGAATATAATCACACAGGAAGTACTCTTTATAAAAAATATACTCCCTCTCCAAGTACTCTTTTATATTGAATATAATCACACTGGAAATACCCTTTTATATTGAATATAATTGCACAGGATGTACTCTTTTATAAAAAATATACTCCCTCTCATAGTACTTTTTTATATTGAATATAATTACACAGGAACTACTCTTTTATAAAAAATATACTCCCTCTCAAATTACTCTTTTATATTGAATATAATCACACAGGAAGTATTCTTTTATAAAAAATATACTCCCTCTCCAAGTACTCTTTTATATTGAATATAATCACACTTGAAATACCCTTTTATATAGAATATAATCACACAGGAAGTACTCTTTTATAAAAAATATACTCCCTCTCAAAGTACTCTTTTATATTGAATATAATCACACAGGAAGTACTCTTTTATAAAAAATATACTCCCTCTCAAAGTACTCTTTTATATTGAATATAATCACACAGGAATACTCTTTTATAAAAAATATACTCCCTCTCCAAGTACTCTTTTATATTGAATATAATCACACTGGAAATACCCTTTTATATTGAATATAATCACACAGGAAGTACTCTTTTATAAAAAATATACTCCCTCTCAAAGTACTCCTTTATATTGAATATAATCACACAGGAAATACACTTTTATAAAAATTATACTCCCTCTCAAAGTCCTCTTTTATATTGAATATAATCACACAGGAAGTACTCTTTTATAAAAAATATACTCCCTCTCAAAGTACTCGTTTATATTGAATATAATCACACAGGAAGTACACTTTTATAAAAATTATACTCCCTCTCAAAGTACTCCTTTATATTGAATATAATCACAAAGGAAGTACTCTTTTATAAGAAATATACTCCCTCTCCAACTCCTCTTTTATATTGAATATAATCACACAGGAAGTACTCTTTTATAAAAAATATACTCCCTCTCAAAGTACTCTTATATATTGAATATAATCACCGTGGAAATACTCTTACATATTGAATATAATCACATAGGATGTACTCTTTTATAAAAAATATACTCCCTCTCCAAGTACTCTTTTATATTGAATATAATCACACTGGAAATACCCTTTTATATTGAATATAATCGCACAGGAAGTACTATTTTATAAAAAATTTACTCCCTCTCATAGTACTATTTTATATTGAATATAATCACACAGGAAGTACTCTTTTATAAAAAATATACTCCCTCTCAAATTACTCTTCTATATTGAATATAATCACACAGGAAGTACTCTTTTATAAAAAATATACTCCCTCTCCAAGTACTCTTTTATATTGAATATAATCACACTGGAAATACCCTTTTATATTGAATATAATCACACAGGAAGTACTCGTTTATAAAAAATATACTCCCTCTCAAAGTACTCTTTTATATTGAATATAATCACACAGGAAGTACTCTTTTATAAAAAAAATACTCCCTCTCCAAGTACTCTTTAATATTGAATATAATCACACTGGATATACCCTTTTATATTGAATATAATCACACAGGAAGTAATCTTTTATAAAAAATATACTCCCTCTCAAAGTACTCTTTTATATTGAATATAATCACACAGGAAGTACTCTTTTATAAAAAATATACTCCCTCTCCATGTACTCTTTTATATTGAATATAATCACACTGGAAATACCCTTTTATATTGAATATAATCACACAGGAAGTACTCTTTTATAAAAAACATACTCCCTCTCAAAGTACTCTTTTATATTGAATATAATCACACAGGAAGTACTCTTTTATAAAAAATATACTCCCTCTCCAAGTACTCTTTTATATTGACTATAATCACACTGGAAATACCCTTTTATATTGAATATAATCACACAGGAAGTTCTCTTTTATAAAAAATATACTCCCTCTCAAAGTACTCTTTTTCATTGAATATAATCACCGTGGAAATACGCTTACATATTGAATATAATCACACAGGATGTACTCTTTTATAAAAAATATACTACCTTTCAAAATACTCCTTTATATTGAATATAATCACACAGGAATTACACTTTTATAAAAAATATACTCCCTCTCAAAGTACACTTTTATACTGACTATAATCACATAGGAAGTACTCTTTTATAAAAAATATACTCCCTCTAAAAGTACTCCTTTATATTGAATATAATCACACAGGAAGTACACTTTTTTAAAAATTATACTCCCTCTCAAAGTACTCTTTTATATTGAATATAATCACACAGGATGTACTCTTTTATAAAAAATATACTCATCTCAAAGTACTCCTTTATATTGAATATAATCACACAGGAAGTACACTTTTATAAAAATTATACTCCCTCTCAAAGTACTCTTTTATATTGAATATAATCACAAAGGAAGTACTCTTTTATAAGAAATATACTCCCTCTCCAAGTACTCTTTTATATTGAATATAATCACACAGGAAGTACTCTTTTTTAAAAAATATACTCCCTCTCACAGTACTCTTTTATATTGAATATAATCACCGTGGAAATACTCTTACATATTGAATATAATCACACAGGATGTACTCTTTTATAAAAAATATACTCCCTCTCAAAGTGCTCCTTTATATTGAATATAATCACACAGGAATTACACTTTTATAAAAAATATACTCCCTCTCAATGTACTCTTTTATATTGAATATAATCACAAAGGAAGTACTCTTTTATAAGAAATATACTCCCTTTCAAAGTACTCTTTTATATTGAATATAATCACACAAGAAGTACTCTTTTATAAAAAATATACTCCCTCTCCAAGTACTCTTTTATATTGAATTTAATCACACTGGAAATACCCTTTTATATTGAATATAATTGCACAGGATGTACTCTTTTATAAAAAATATACTCCCTCTCATAGTAATTTTTGATATTGAATATAATCACACAGGAACTACGCTTTTATAAAAAATATACTCCCTCTCAAATTACTCTTTTATATTGAATATAATCACACAGGAAGTACCCTTTTATAAAAAATATACTCCCTCTCCAAGTACTCTTTTATATTGAATATAATCACACTTGAAATACCCTTTTATATTGAATATAATCACACAGGAAGTACTCTTTTATAAAAAATATACTCCCTCTCAAAGTACTCTTTTATATTGAATATAATCACACAGGAAGTACTCTTTTATAAAAAATATACTCCCTCTCAAAGTACTCTTTTATATTGAATATAAACACACAGGAATACTCTTATATAAAAAATATACTCCCTCTCCAAGTACTCTTTTATATTGAATATAATCACACTGGAAATACACTTTTATATTGAATATAATCACACAGGAAGTACTCTTTTATAAAAAATATACTCCCTCTCAAAGTACTCCTTTATATTGAATATAATCACACAGGAAATACACTTTTATAAAAATTATACTCCGTCTCAAAGTACTCTTTTATATTGAATATAATCACAAAGGAAGTACTCTTTTATAAGAAATATACTCCTTCTCAAAGTACTCCTTTATATTGAATATAATCACACAGGAAGTACACTTTTATAAAAATTATACTCCCTCTCAAAGTACTCCTTTATATTCAATATAATCACAAAGGAAGTACCCTTTTATAAGAAATATACTCCCTCTCCAAGTACTCTTTTATATTGAATATAATCACACAGGAAGTACTCTTTTATAAAAAATATACTCCCTCTCAAAGTACTCTTATATATTGAATATAATCACCGTGGAAATACTCTTACATATTGAATATAATCACACAGGATGTACTCTTTTATAAAAAATATACTCCCTCTCAAAGTACTCCTTTATATTGAATATAATCACACAGGAATTACACTTTTATAAAAAATATACTCCCTCTCAAAGTACTCTTTTATATTGAATATAATCACAAAGGATGTACTCTTTTATAAGAAATACACTCCCTCTCAAAGTACTCTTTTATATTGAATATAATCACACAGGAAGTACTCCTTTATAAAAAATATACTCCCTCTCCAAGTACTCTTTTATATTGAATATAATCACACTGGAAATACCCTTTTATATTGAATATAATCGCACAGGAAGTACTCTTATATAAAAAATATACTCCCTCTCATAGTACTTTTTTATATTGAATATAATCACACAGGAACTACTCTTTTATAAAAAATATACTCCCTCTCAAAGTACTCTTTTTTATTGAATATAATCACACTGGAAGTACTGTTTTGTAAAAAATATCCTCCCTCTCCAAGTACTCTTTTATATTGAATATAATCACAAAGTAAGTACTCTTTTATAAGAAATATACTCCCTCTCCAAGTACTCTTTTATATTGAATATAATCACACAGGAAGTACTCCTTTATAAAAAAAATACTCCCTCTCCAAGTACCCTTTTATATTGAATATAATCACACAGGAAGTACTCTTTTATAAAAAAAATACTCCCTCTCCAAGTACTATTTTATATTGAATATAATCACTTTGGAAGTACTGGTTAATATTGAATATAATCACACAGGAAGTACTCATTTTTATTGAATATAATCACACAGGAAGTACTCTTTTATAAAAAATATACTCCCTCTCCAATTACTCATTTATATTGAATATAATCACACTGGAAATACCGTTTTATATTGAATATAATCACACAGGAAATACTCTTTTATAAAAAAATATACTCCCTCTCATAGTACTTTTTTATATTGAATATAATCACACAGGAACTACTCTTTTATAAAAAATATACTCCCTCTCAAAGTACTCTTTTATATTGAATATAATCACACAGGAAGTACTCTTTTATAAAAAATATACTCCCTCTCCAAGTACTCTTTTATATTGAATATAATCACTAAGGAAGTACTCGTTTATAGGAAATATACTCCCTCTCCAAGTACTCTGTTATATTGAATATAATCACACAGGAAATACTCTTTTATAAAAAAATACTCCCTCTCCAAGTACTCTTTTATATTGAATATAATCACACAGGAAGTACTCTTTTATAAAAAATATACTCCCTCTCCAAGTACTCCTTATATTGAATATAATCACACAGGAAGTACTCGTTTGTAAAAAATATACTCCCTCTCCAAGTACCCTTTTATATTGAATATAATCAAACAGGAAGTACTCGTTTATAAAAAATATACTCCCTCTCAAAGTACTCTTTTATATTGAATATAATCACACAGGAACTACTCTTTTATAAAAAATATACTCCCTCTCAAAGTACTCTTTTATATTGAAAATAATCACACAGGAAGTACTCTTTTATTAAAAAATATACTCCCTCTCCAAGTACTCTTTTATATTGAATATAATCACACTGGAAATACCCTTTTATATTGAATATAATCACACAGGAAGTACTCATTTATAAAAAATATACTCCCTCTCAAAGTACTGCTTTATATTGAATATAATCACACAGGACGTACACTTTTATAAAAATTATACTCCCTCTCAAAGTACTCTTTTATATTGAATATAATCACACAGGAAGTACTCCTTTGTAAAAAAAATACTCCCTCTCCAAGTACTCTTTTATATTGAATATAATCACTTTGGAAGTACTGGTTAATATTGAATATAATCACACAGGAAGTACTCATTTGTATTGAATATAATCACACAGGAAGTACTCTTTTATAAAAAATATACTCCCTCTCCAATTACTCTTTTATATTGAATATAATCACACTGGAAATACCCTTTTATATTGAATATAATCACACAGGAAGTACTCTTTTATAAAAAATATACTCCCTCTCAAAGTACTCTTTTATATTGAATATAATCACACAGGAATTACTCTTTTATAAAAAATATACTCCCTCTCAAAGTACTCTTTTATATTGAATATAATCACACAGGAAGTACTCTTTTATAAAAAATATACTCCCTCTCAAAGTACTCCTTTATATTGAATATAATCACACAGGAATTATACTTTTATAAAAAATATACTCCCTCTCAAAGTACTCTTTTATATTGAATTTCATCACAAAGGAAGTACTCTTTTATAAGAAATATACTCCCTCTCAAAGTACTCTTTTATATTGAATATAATCACACAGGAAGTACTCTTTTATAAAAAATATACTCCCTCTCCAAGTACTCTTTTATATAGAATATAATCACACTGGAATACCCTTTTATATTGAATATAATCGCACAGGAAGTACTCTTTTATAAAAAATATACTCCCTCTCAAAGTACTCTTTTATATTGAATATTATCACCGTGGAAATACTCTTACATATTGAATATAATCACACAGGATGTACTGTTTTAGAAAATATACTCCCTCTCAAAGTACTCCTTTATATTTAATATAATCACACAGGAATTACACTTTTATAAAAAATATACTCCCTCTCAAAGTACTCTTTTATACTGAATATAATCACAAAGGAAGTACTCTTTTATAAGAAATATACTCCCTCTCAAAGTACTCTTTTATATTGAATATGATCACACAGGAAGTACTCTTTTAGAGAAAATATACTCTCTCTCCAAGTACTCTTTTATATTGAATATAATCACACTGGAAATACGCTTTTATATTGAATATAATCGCACAGGAAGTACTCTTGTATAAAAAATATACTCCCTCTCATAGTACCTTTTTATATTGAATATAATCACACAGGAACTACTCTTTTATAAAAAAAATACTCCCTCTCAAAGTACTCTTTTATATTGAATATAATCACAGAGGAAGTACTCTTTTATAAAAAATATACTCCCTCTCCAAGTACTCTTTTATATTGAATATAATCACACTGGAAATACCCTTTTATATTGAATATAATCACACAGGAAGTACTCTTTTATAAAAAAATACTACCTCTCCAAGTACTCTTTTATATTGAATATAATCACACAGGAAGTACTCTTTTATAAAAAATATACTCCCTCTCCAAGTACTCTTTTATATTGAATATAATCACACTGGAAATACACTTTTATATTGAATATAATCACACAGGATGTACTCTTTCATAAAAAATATACTCCCTCTCAAAGTACTCTTTTATATTGAATATAATCACACAGGAAGTACACTTTTATAAAAAATATACTCCCTCTTTAAGTACTCTTTAATATTGAATATAATCACACTGGAAAAACCCTTTTATTTTAAATATAATCACACAGGAAGTACTCTTTTATAAAAAATATACTCCCTCTCAAAGTACTCTTTTATATTGAATTTAATCACACAGGAAGTACTCTTTTATAAAAAATATATTCCCTCTCCAAGTACTCTTTTATATTGAATATAATCACACTGGAAATACCCTTTTATATTGAATATAATCACAGAGGAAGTACTCTTTTATAAAAAATATACTCCCTCTCCAAGTACTCTTTTATATTGAATATAATCACACAGGAAGTACTCTTTTATAAAAAATATACTCCCTCTCCAAGTACTCTTTTATATTGAACATAATCACACTGGAAATACCCTTTTATATTGAATATAATCACACAGGAAGTACTCTTTTATAAAAAATATACTCCCTCTCAAAGTACTCTTTTATATTGAATATAATCACACAGGAAATACTCTTTTATCAAAAATATACTCCCTCTCCAAGTACTCTTTTATATTGAATATAATCACACTGGAAATACCCTTTTATATTGAATATAATCACACAGGATGTACTCTTTTATAAAAAATATACTCCCTCTCAAAGTACTCCTTTATATTGAATATAATCACACAGGAAGTACACTTTTATAAAAATTATACTCCCTCTCAAAGTACTCTTTTATATTGAATATAATCACACAGGGAGTACTCTTTTATAAAAAATATACTCCCTCTCAAAGTACTCCTTTATATTGAATATAATCACACAGGAAGTACACTTTAATAAAAATTATACTCCCTCTCAAAGTACTCTTTTATATTGAATATAATCACAAAGGAAGTACTCTTTTATAAGAAATATACTCCCTCTCCAATTACTCTTTTATATTGAATATAATCACACAGAAGTACTGTTTTATAAAAAATATACTCCCTCTCCAAGTACTCTTTTATATTGAATATAATCACACAGGAAATACTGGTTTTTAAAAAATATACTCCCTCTCCAAGTACTCTTTTATATTGATATAATCACACAGGAATTACTGTTTTTAAAAAATATACTCCCTCTACAAGTACTCTTTTATATTGAATATAACCACACAGAAAGTACTCTTTTCTAAAAAATATACTCCCTATCGAAGTCCTCTTTTATACGGAATATAATCACACTGGAAGTACTCTTTTATACTGAATATAATCACACAGGAAGGACTCTTTTATAAAAAATATACTCCCTCTCTAAGTACTCTTTTATATTGAATATAATCACACAGGAAGTACTCTGTATAAAAAATATACTCCCTCTGAAAGTCATCTTTTATACGGAATATAATCACACTGGAAGTACTATTTTATACTGAATATAATCACACAGGAAATTCTCTTATATAAAAAATATACTCCCTCTCAACGGACTCTTTTATATCGAATACAATCACACAGGAAGTACTCTTTTATAAAAAATATACTCCCTCTCCAAGTACTCTTTTATATAGAATATAATCACACTGGAATACCCTTTTATATTGAATATAATCACACAGGAAGTACTCTTTTATAAAAAATATACTCCCTCTCATAGTACTTTTTTATATTGAATATAATCACACAGGAAGTACTCGTTTATAAAAAATATACTCCCTCTCAAATTACTCTTCTATATTGAATATAATCACACAGGAAGTACTCTTTTATAAAAAATATACTCCCTCTCCAAGTACTCTTTTATATTGAATATAATCACACCGGAAATACCCTTTTATATTGAATATAATCACACAGGAAGTACTCTTTTATAAAAAATATACTCCCTCTCAAAGTACTCTTTTATATTGAATATAATCACACAGGAAGTACTCTTTTATTAAAAAAATACTCCCTCTACATGTACTCTTTAATATTGAATATAATCACACTGGATATACCCTTTTATATTGAATATAATCACACAGGAAGTAATCTTTTATAAAAAATATACTCCCTCTCAAAGTACTCTTTTATATTGAATATAATCACACAGGAAGTACTCTTTTATAAAAAATATACTCCCTCTACAAGTACTCTTTTATATTGAATATAATCACACTGGAAATACCCTTTTATATTGAATATAATCACACAGGAAGTACTCTTTTATAAAAAATATACTCCCTCTCAAAGTACTCTTTTATATTGAATATAATCACACAGGAAGTACACTTTTATAAAAAATATACTCCCTCTTTAAGTACTCTTTTATATTGAAAATAATCACACTGGAAAAACCCTTTTATTTTGAATATAATCACACAGGAAGTACTCTTTTATAAAAAATATACTCCCTCTCAAAGTACTCTTTTATATTGAATATAATCACACAGGAAGTACTCTTTTATAAAAAATATAATCCCTCTCCAAGTACTCTTTTATATTGAATATAATCACACAGGAAGTACTCGTTTGTAAAAAATATACTCCCTCTCCAAGTACCCTTTTATATTGAATATAATCAAACAGGAAGTACTCGTTTATAAAAAATATACTCCCACTCAAAGTACTCTTTTATATTGAATATAATCACACAGGAACTACTCTTTTATAAAAAATATACTCCCTCTCAAAGTACTCTTTTATATTGAATATAATCACACAGGAAGTACTCTTTTATTAAAAAATATACTCCCTCTCCAAGTACTCTTTTATATTGAATATAATCACACTGGAAATACCCTTTTATATTGAATATAATCACACAGGAAGTACTCTTTTATAAAAAATATACTCCCTCTCAAAGTACTGATTTATATTGAATATAATCACACAGGACGTACACTTTTATAAAAATTATACTCCCTCTCAAAGTACTCTTTTATATTGAATATAATCACACAGGAAGTACTCCTTTGTAAAAAAAATACTCCCTCTCCAAGTACTCTTTTATATTGAATATAATCACTTTGGAAGTACTGGTTAATATTGAATATAATCACACAGGAAGTACTCATTTGTATTGAATATAATCACACAGGAAGTACTCTTTTATAAAAAATATACTCCCTCTCCAATTACTCTTTTATATTGAATATAATCACACTGGAAATACCCTTTTATATTGAATATAATCACACAGGAAGTACTCTTTTATAAAAAATATACTCCCTCTCAAAGTACTCTTTTATATTGAATATAATCACACAGGAATTACTCTTTTATAAAAAATATACTCCCTCTCAAAGTATTCTTTTATATTGAATATAATCACACAGGAAGTACTCTTTTATAAAAAATATACTCCCTCTCAAAGTACTCCTTTATATTGAATATAATCACACAGGAATTATACTTTTATAAAAAATATACTCCCTCTCAAAGTACTCTTTTATATTGAATTTAATCACAAAGGAAGTACTCTTTTATAAGAAATATACTCCCTCTCAAAGTACTCTTTTATATTGAATATAATCACACAGGAAGTACTCTTTTATAAAAAATATACTCCCTCTCCAAGTACTCTTTTATATAGAATATAATCACACTGGAATACCCTTTTATATTGAATATAATCGCACAGGAAGTACTCTTTTATAAAAAATATACTCCCTCTCAAAGTACTCTTTTATATTGAATATTATCACCGTGGAAATACTCTTACATATTGAATATAATCACACAGGATGTACTGTTTTATAAAAAATATACTCCCTCTCAAAGTACTCCTTTATATTTAATATAATCACACAGGAATTACACTTTTATAAAAAATATACTCCCTCTCAAAGTACTCTTTTATACTGAATATAATCACAAAGGAAGTACTCTTTTATAAGAAATATACTCCCTCTCAAAGTACTCTTTTATATTGAATATGATCACACAGGAAGTACTCTTTTAGAGAAAATATACTCCCTCTCCAAGTACTCTTTTATATTGAATATAATCACACTGGAAATACGCTTTTATATTGAATATAATCGCACAGGAAGTACTCTTGTATAAAAAATATACTCCCTCTCATAGTACCTTTTTATATTGAATATAATCACACAGGAACTACTCTTTTATAAAAAAAATACTCCCTCTCAAAGTACTCTTTTATATTGAATATAATCACAGAGGAAGTACTCTTTTATAAAAAATATACTCCCTCTCCAAGTACTCTTTTATATTGAATATAATCACACTGGAAATACCCTTTTATATTGAATATAATCACACAGGAAGTACTCTTTTATAAAAAAATACTACCTCTCCAAGTACTCTTTTATATTGAATATAATCACACAGGAAGTACTCTTTTATAAAAAATATACTCCCTCTCCAAGTACTCTTTTATATTGAATATAATCACACTGGAAATACACTTTTATATTGAATATAATCACACAGGATGTACTCTTTCATAAAAAATATACTCCCTCTCAAAGTACTCTTTTATATTGAATATAATCACACAGGAAGTACACTTTTATAAAAAATATACTCCCTCTTTAAGTACTCTTTAATATTGAATATAATCACACTGGAAAAACCCTTTTATTTTAAATATAATCACACAGGAAGTACTCTTTTATAAAAAATATACTCCCTCTCAAAGTACTCTTTTATATTGAATTTAATCACACAGGAAGTACTCTTTTATAAAAAATATATTCCCTCTCCAAGTACTCTTTTATATTGAATATAATCACACTGGAAATACCCTTTTATATTGAATATAATCACAGAGGAAGTACTCTTTTATAAAAAATATACTCCCTCTCCAAGTACTCTTTTATATTGAATATAATCACACAGGAAGTACTCTTTTATAAAAAATATACTCCCTCTCCAAGTACTCTTTTATATTGAACATAATCACACTGGAAATACCCTTTTATATTGAATATAATCACACAGGAAGTACTCTTTTATAAAAAATATACTCCCTCTCCAAGTACTCTTTTATATTGAACATAATCACACTGGAAATACCCTTTTATATTGAATATAATCACACAGGAAGTACTCTTTTATAAAAAATATACTCCCTCTCAAAGTACTCTTTTATATTGAATATAATCACACAGGAAATACTCTTTTATCAAAAATATACTCCCTCTCCAAGTACTCTTTTATATTGAATATAATCACACTGGAAATACCCTTTTATATTGAATATAATCACACAGGATGTACTCTTTTATAAAAAATATACTCCCTCTCAAAGTACTCCTTTATATTGAATATAATCACACAGGAAGTACACTTTTATAAAAATTATACTCCCTCTCAAAGTACTCTTTTATATTGAATATAATCACACAGGGAGTACTCTTTTATAAAAAATATACTCCCTCTCAAAGTACTCCTTTATATTGAATATAATCACACAGGAAGTACACTTTAATAAAAATTATACTCCCTCTCAAAGTACTCTTTTATATTGAATATAATCACAAAGGAAGTACTCTTTTATAAGAAATATACTCCCTCTCCAATTACTCTTTTATATTGAATATAATCACACAGAAGTACTGTTTTATAAAAAATATACTCCCTCTCCAAGTACTCTTTTATATTGAATATAATCACACAGGAAATACTGGTTTTTAAAAAATATACTCCCTCTCCAAGTACTCTTTTATATTGATATAATCACACAGGAATTACTGTTTTTAAAAAATATACTCCCTCTACAAGTACTCTTTTATATTGAATATAACCACACAGAAAGTACTCTTTTCTAAAAAATATACTCCCTATCGAAGTCCTCTTTTATACGGAATATAGTCACACTGGAAGTACTCTTTTATACTGAATATAATCACACAGGAAGGACTCTTTTATAAAAAATATACTCCCTCTCTAAGTACTCTTTTATATTGAATATAATCACACAGGAAGTACTCTGTATAAAAAATATACTCCCTCTGAAATTCATCTTTTATACGGAATATAATCACACTGGAAGTACTATTTTATACTGAATATAATCACACAGGAAATTCTCTTATATAAAAAATATACTCCCTCTCAACGGACTCTTTTATATCGAATACAATCACACAGGAAGTACTCTTTTATAAAAAATATACTCCCTCTCCAAGTACTCTTTTATATAGAATATAATCACACTGGAATACCCTTTTATATTGAATATAATCACACAGGAAGTACTCTTTTATAAAAAATATACTCCCTCTCATAGTACTTTTTTATATTGAATATAATCACACAGGAAGTACTCTTTTATAAAAAATATACTCCCTCTCAAATTACTCTTCTATATTGAATATAATCACACAGGAAGTACTCTTTTATAAAAAATATACTCCCTCTCCAAGTACTCTTTTATATTGAATATAATCACACCGGAAATACCCTTTTATATTGAATATAATCACACAGGAAGTACTCTTTTATAAAAAATATACTCCCTCTCAAAGTACTCTTTTATATTGAATATAATCACACAGGAAGTACTCTTTTATTAAAAAAATACTCCCTCTCCATGTACTCTTTAATATTGAATATAATCACACTGGATATACCCTTTTATATTGAATATAATCACACAGGAAGTAATCTTTTATAAAAAATATACTCCCTCTCAAAGTACTCTTTTATATTGAATATAATCACACAGGAAGTACTCTTTTATAAAAAATATACTCCCTCTACAAGTACTCTTTTATATTGAATATAATCACACTGGAAATACCCTTTTATATTGAATATAATCACACAGGAAGTACTCTTTTATAAAAAATATACTCCCTCTCAAAGTACTCTTTTATATTGAATATAATCACACAGGAAGTACTCTTTTATAAAAAATATACTCCCTCTCAAAGTACTCTTTTATATTGAATATAATCACACAGGAAGTACACTTTTATAAAAATTATACTCCCTCTCAAAGTACTCTTTTATATTGAATATAATCACACAGGATGTACTCTTTTATAAAAAATATACTCATCTCAAAGTACTCCTTTATATTGAATATAATCACACAGGAAGTACACTTTTCTAAAAATTATACTCCCTCTCAAAGTCCTCTTTTATATTGAATATAATCACAAAGGAAGTACTCTTTTATAAGAAATATACTCCCTCTCCAAGTACTCTTTTATATTGAGTATAATCACACAGGAAGTACTCTTTTTAAAAAATATACTGCCTCTCAAAGTACTCTGTTTTATTAAATATAATCATACAGGAAGTACTCTTTTTAAGAAATATACACGCTCTCAAAATACTCTTTTATAAAAAATATACTCCCTCTCAAAGTACTCTTTTAAATTGAATATAATCACACAGGAAGTACTGTTTTATAAAAAATATACTCCCTCTCCATGTACTCTTTTATAATGAATATAATCACAGTAAAAATACTCTTTTATAAAAAATATACTCCCTCTCAAAGTACTCTTTTATATTGAATAAAATCACACAGGAAGTACTCTTTTATAAAAAATATACTGCCTCTCAAAGTACTCTTTTATATTGAATATAATAACACAAGAAGTACTCTTTTATAAAAAATATACTCCCTCTCAACGTACTCTTTTATATTGAATATAATCACACAGTAAGTACTCTTTTATAAAAAATATACTCCGTCTAGAACTACTGTTTTATAAAAAATATGCTCCCTCTCAAAGTTCTCTTTCATATTGAATATAATCACACAGGAAATACTCTTTTATAAAAAATATACTCCCTCTCGAAGTACTCTTTTATATTAAATATAATCACACAAGAAGTACTCTTTTATAAAAAATATACTCCCTCTCAATGTACTCTATTATATTGAACATAATCACACAGGAAGTACTCTTTTATAAAAAATACACTCCCTCTCGACGTCCTCTATTATACGGAACATAATCACACTGGAAGTACTCTTTTATACTGAATATAGGGACACAGGAAGTACTCTTTTATAAGAAATATACTCCCTCTCGAAGTACTCTTTTATATTGAATATAATCACACAAGAATTACTCTTTTATAAAAAATATACTCCCTCTCGACGTCATCTTTTATACGGAATATAATCATTCTGGAAGTGCTCTATTATACTGAATATAGTCACACAGGAAATACTGTTTTATAAAAAATATACTCCCTCTCAACGTACTCTTTTATATTGAATATAATCACACAGTAAGTACCTTTTACAAAATTATACTCCCTCTCGAAATACTCTTTTATAAAAAATATACTCCCTCTCAAAGTACTCTTTTATATTGAACATAATCACACAGGAAGTACTCTTTTATAAAAAATATACTCCCTCTCGACGTCCTCTATTATGCGGAATATAATCACACTGGAAGTACTCTTTTATACTGAATATAGTGACACAGGAAGTACTCATTTATAAAAAATATACTCCCTCTCAACGTACTCTTTTATATTGAATATAATCCCACAGGAAGTACTCTTTTATACAAAATATACTCCCTCTCGAAGTACTCTTTTATACAAAATATACTCCCTCTCAAAGTACTCTTTTATATTGAATATAATCCCACAGGAAGTAACCTATTATAAAAAATACACTCCCTCTTGAAGTACTCTTTTATAAAAAATATACTCCCTCTCAAAATACTCTTTTATATTGAATATAATCACACAGGAAGTACTGTTTTATAAAAAATATACTCCCTCTCCAAGTACTCTTTTATATAGAATATAATCACACTGGAATACCCTTTTATATTGAATATAATCGCACAGGAAGTACTCTTTTATAAAAAATATACTCCCTCTCAAAGTACTCTTTTATATTGAATATTATCACACAGGAAGTACTCTTTTATAAAAAATATACTCCCTCTCCAATTACCCTTTTATATTGAATATAATCACACAGGAAGTACTCGTTTATAAAAAATATACTCCCTCTCAAAGTACTCTTTTATATTGAATTTAATCACAAAGCAAGTACTCTTTTATAAGAAATATACTCCCTCTCAAAGTATTCTTTTATATTGAACATAATCACACAGGAAGTAGTCTTTTATAAAAAATATACTCCCTCTCCAAGTACTCTTTTATATAGAATATAATCACACTGGAATACCCTTTTGTATTGAATATAATCGCACAGGAAGTACTCTTTTATAAAAAATATACTACCTCTCATGGTACTTTTTTATATTGAATATAATCACACAGGAAGTACTCTTTTATAAAAAATATACTCCCTCTCATGGTACTTTTTTATATTGAATATAATCACACAGGAACTACCATTTATAAAAAATATACTCCCTCTCCAAGTACATTTTATATTGAATATAATCACACAGGAAGTACTCTGTTATAAAAAATATACTCCCTCTCCAAGTACTCTTTTATATTGAATATAATCACACTGGAAATACCCTATTATATTGAATATAATCACACAGGAAGTACTCTTTTATAAAAAATATACTCCCTCTCAAAGTACTCCTTTATATTGAATATAATCACACAGGAAGTACACTTTTATAAAAATTATACTCCCTCTCAAAGTACTCTTTTATATTGAATATAATCACAAAGGAAATACTCTTTTATAAAAAATATACTCCCTCTCCAAGTACTCTTTATATTGAATATAATCACACAGGAAGTACTCCTTTATAAAAAAAATACTCCCTCTCCAAGTACTATTTTATATTGAATATAATCACTTTGGAATTACTGGTTAATATTGAATATAATCACACAGGAAGTACTCATTTTTATTGAATATAATCACACAGGAAGTACTCTATTATAAAAAATATACTCCCTCTCCAATTACTCTTTTATATTGAATATAATCACACTGGAAATACCGTTTTATATTGAATATAATCACACAGGAAGTACTCTTTTATAAAAAATATACTCCCTCTCCAAGTACCCTTTTATATTGAATATAATCACAAAGGAAGTACTCTTTTATAAGAAATATACTCCCTCTCAAAGTACTCTTTTATATTGAACATAATCACCCAGGAAGTACTCTTTTATAAAAAATATACTCCCTCTCCAAGTACTCTTTTATATAGAATATAATCGCACTGGAACACCCTTTTATATTGAATATAATCGCACAGGAAGTACTCTTTTATAAAAAATATACTCCCTCTCATGGTACTTTTTTATATTGAATATAATCACACAGGAAGTACTCTTTTATAAAAAATATACCCCCTCTCAAAGTACTCCTTTATATTGAATATAATCACACAGGAAGTACACTTTTATAAAAATTATACTCCCTCTCAAAGTACTCTTTTATATTGAATATAATCACAAAGGAAATACTCTTTTATAAAAAATATACTCCCTCTCCAAGTACTCTTTTATATTGAATATGATCACACAGGAAGTACTCTTTTATAAAAAAAATACTCCCTCTCCAAGTACTATTTTATATTGAATATAATCACTTTGGAAGTACTGGTTAATATTGAATATAATCACACAGGAAGTACTCATTTTTATTGAATATAATCACACAGGATGTACTCTTTTATAAAAAATATACTCCCTCTCCAAGTACTCTTTTATATTGAATATAATCACAAAGGAAGTACTCTTTTATAGGAAATATACTCCCTCTCCAAGTACTCTTTTATATTGAATATGATCACACAGGAAGTACTCCTTTATAAAAAAAATACTCCCTCTCCAAGTACACTTTTATATTGAATATAATCACACAGGAACTACTCTTTTATAAAAAATATACTCCCTCTCCAAGTACTCTATTATATTGAATATAATCACACAGGAAGTACTCGTTTATAAAAAATATACTCCCTCTCCAAGTACCCTTTTATATTGAATATAATCACACAGGAAGTACTCATTTATAAAAAATATACTTCCTGTCAAAGTACTCTTTTATATTGAATATAATCACACAGGAACTACTCTTTTATAAAAAATATACTCCCTCTCAAAGTACTCTTTTATATTAAATATAATCACACAGGAAGTACTCTTTTATTAAAAAATATACTCCCTCTCCAAGTTCTCTTTTATATTGAATAAAATCACACTGGAAATACCCTTTTATATTGAATATAATCACACAGGAAGTACTCTTTTATAAAAAATATACTCCCTCTCAAAGTACTCTTTTATATTGAATATAATCACACAGGAAGTATTCCTTTATAAAAAAAATACTCCCTCTCCAAGTACTCTTTTATATTGAATATAATCACTTTGGAAGTACTGGTTAATATTGAATATAATTACACAGGAAGTACTCATTTGTATTGAATATAATCACACAGGAAGTACTCTTTTATAAAAAATATACTCCCTCTCCAATTACTCTTTTATATTGAATATAATCACACTGGAAATACCGTTTTATATTGAATATAATACCACAGGAAGTACTCTTTTATAAAAAATATACTCCCTCTCATACTACATTTTTATATTGAATATAATCACACAGGAATTACTCTTTTATAAAAAATATACTCCCTCTCAAAGTACTCTTTTATATTGAATATAATCACACAGGAAGTACTCTTTTATAAAAAATATACTCCCTCTCAAAGTACTCCTTTATATTGAATAAAATCACACAGGAATTACACTTTTATAAAAAATATACTCCCTCTCAAAGTACTCTTTTATATTGAATATAATCACAAAGGAAGTACTCTTTTGTAAGAAATATACTCCCTCTCAAAGTACTCTTTTATATAGAATATAATCACACTGGAATACCCTTTTATATTGAATATAATCGCACAGGAAGTACTCTTTTATTAAAAATATACTCCCTCTCATGGTACTTTTTTATATTGAATATAGTCACACAGGAACTACCATTTATAAAAGATATACTCCCTCTCCAAGTACATTTTATATTGAATATAATCACACAGGAAGTACTCTGTTATAAAAAATATACTCCCTCTCCAAGTACTCTTTTATATTGAATATAATCACGCTGGAAATACCCTATTATATTGAATATAATCTCACAGGAAATACTCTTTTATAAAAAATATACTCCCTCTCAAAGTACTCCTTTATATTGAATATAATCACAAAGGAAATACTCTTTTATAAAAAATATACTCCCTCTCCAAGTACTCTTTTATATTGAATATAATCACACAGGAAGTACTCCTTTATAAAAAAAATACTCCCTCTCCAAGTAATATTTTATATTGAATATAATCACTTTGGAAGTACTGGTTAATATTGAATATAATCACACAGGAAGTACTCATATTTATTGAATATAATCACACAGGAAGTACTCTTTTATAAAAAATATACTCCCTCTCAAAGTACTCTTTTATATTGAATATAATCACACAGGAAGTACTCTTTTATAAAAAATATACTCCTTCTCCAAGTACTCTTTTATATTGAATATAATCACAAAGGAAGTACTCTTTTATAAGAAATATACTCCCTCTCCAAGTACTCTTTTATATTGAATATAATCACACGGGAAGTACTCTTTATATAAAAAATACTCCCTCTCCAAGTACTCTTTTATATTGAATATAATCACACAGGAAGTACTCTTTAATAAAAAATATACTCCCTCTCAAAGTACTCTTTTATATTGAATATAATCACACAGGAAGCACTCGTTTATAAAAAGTATACTCCCTCTCAAAGTACTCTTTTTTTAATTGAATATAATCACACAGGAAGTACTCTTTTATAAAAAATATACTCCCTCTCAAAGTACTCTTATATATTGAAAATAATCACACAGGAAGTACTCTTTTATTAAAAAATATACTCCCTCTCCAAGTACTCTTTTATATTGAATATAATCACACTGGAAATACCCTTTTATATTGAATATAATCACACAGGAAGTACTCTTTTATAAAAAATATACTCCCTCTCAACGTACTACTTTATATTGAATATAATCACACAGAAAGTACATTTTATAAAAATTATACTCCCTCTCAAAGTACTCTTTTATATTGAATATACTCACAGGAAGTACTCCATTAAAAAAAATACTCCCTCTCCAAGTACTCTTTTATATTGAATATAATCACTTTGGAAGTACTGGTTAATATTGAATATAATCACACAGGATGTACTCATTTGTATTGAATATAATCACACAGGAAGTACTCTTTTATAAAAAATATACTCCCTCTCCAATTACTCTTTTATATTGAATATAATCACACTGGAAATACCGTTTTATATTGAATATAATACCACAGGAAGTACTCTTTTATAAAAAATATACTCCCTCTCATACTAAATTTTTATATTGAATATAATCACACAGGAACTACTCTTTTATAAAAAATATACTCCCTCTCCAAGTACTCTTGTAGATTGAATATAATCACACTGGAAATACCCTTTTATATTGAATATAATCACACAGGAAGTACCCTGTTATAAAAAATATACTCCCTCTCAAAGTACTCCTTTATATTGAATATAATCACACAGGAAGTACACTTTTATAAAAATTATACTCCCTCTCAAAGTACTCTTTTATATTGAATATAATCACACAGGAAGTACTCTTTTATAAAAAATATACTCCCTCTCATAGTACTTTTTTATATTGAATATAATCACACAGGATCTACTCTTTTATAAAAAATATACTCCCTCTCAAATTACTCTTCTATATTGAATATAATCACACAGGAAGTACTCTTTTATAAAAAATATACTCCCTCTCCAAGTACTTTTTTATACTGAATATATTCACACTGGAAATACCCTTTTATATTGAATATAATCACACATGAAGTACTCTTTTATGAAAAATATACTCCCTCTCCAAGTACTCTTTTATATTGAATATAATCACACTGGAAATACACTTTTATATTGAATATAATCACACAGGAAGTACTCTTTTATAAAAAATATACTCCCTCTCAAAGTACTCTTTTATATTGAATATAATCACCGTGGAAATACTCTTACATATTGAATATAATCACACAGGATGTACTCTTTTATAAAAAATATACTCCCTTTCAAAGTACTCCTTTATATTGAATATAATCACACAGGAATTACACTTTTATAAAAAATATACTCCCTCTCAAAGTACTCATTTATACTGAATATAATCACACAGGAAGTACTCTTTTAGAAAAAATATACTCCCTCTCAAAGTACTCCTTTATCTTGAATATAATCACACAGTAAGTACACTTTTATAAAAATTATACTCCCTCTCAAAGTACTCTTTTATATTGAATATAATCACACAGGAAGTACTCTTTTATAAAAATTATACTCCCTCTCAAAGTACTCTTTTATATTGAATATAATCACAAAGGAATTACTCTTTTATAAGAAATATACTCCCTCTCCAAGTACTCTTTTATATAGAATATAATCACACTGGAATACCCTTTTATATTCAATATAATCGCACAGGAAGTACTCTTTTATAAAAAATATACTCCCTCTCCTGGTACTTTTTTATATTGAATATAATCACACAGGAACTACTCTTTTATAAAAAATATACTCCCTCTCCAAGTACATTTTATATTGAATATAATCACACAGGAAGTACTCTGTTATAAAAAATATACTCCCTCTCCAAGTACTCTTTTATATTGAATATAATCACACTGGAAATACCCTTTTATATTGAATATAATCACACAGGAAGTACTCTTTTATAAAAAATATACTCCCTCTCAAAGTACTCTTTTATATTGAATATAATCACACAGGAAGTACTCTTTTATAAAAAATATACTCCCTCTCCAAGTACTCTTTTATATTGACTATAATCACACTGGAAATACCCTTTTATATTGAATATAATCACACAGGAAGTACTCTTTTATAAAAAATATACTCCCTCTCAAAGTACTCTTTTTCATTGAATATAATCACCGTGGAAATACGCTTACATATTGAATATAATCACACAGGATGTACTCTTTTATAAAAAATATACTACCTTTCAAAATACTCCTTTATATTGAATATAATCACACAGGAATTACACTTTTATAAAAAATATACTCCCTCTCAAAGTACACTTTTATACTGACTATAATCACATAGGAAGTACTCTTTTATAAAAAATATACTCCCTCTCAAAGTACTCCTTTATATTGAATATAATCACACAGGAAGTACACTTTTTTAAAAATTATACTCCCTCTCAAAGTACTCTTTTATATTGAATATAATCACACAGGATGTACTCTTTTATAAAAAATATACTCATCTCAAAGTACTCCTTTATATTGAATATAATCACACAGGAAGTACACTTTTATAAAAATTATACTCCCTCTCAAAGTACTCTTTTATATTGAATATAATCACAAAGGAAGTACTCTTTTATAAGAAATATACTCCCTCTCCAAGTACTCTTTTATATTGAATATAATCACACAGGAAGTACTCTTTTTTAAAAAATATACTCCCTCTCACAGTACTCTTTTATATTGAATATAATCACCGTGGAAATACTCTTACATATTGAATATAATCACACAGGATGTACTCTTTTATAAAAAATATACTCCCTCTCAAAGTGCTCCTTTATATTGAATATAATCACACAGGAATTACACTTTTATAAAAAATATACTCCCTCTCAATGTACTCTTTTATATTGAATATAATCACAAAGGAAGTACTCTTTTATAAGAAATATACTCCCTTTCAAAGTACTCTTTTATATTGAATATAATCACACAAGAAGTACTCTTTTATAAAAAATATACTCCCTCTCCAAGTACTCTTTTATATTGAATTTAATCACACTGGAAATACCCTTTTATATTGAATATAATTGCACAGGATGTACTCTTTTATAAAAAATATACTCCCTCTCATAGTAATTTTTTATATTGAATATAATCACACAGGAACTACTCTTTTATAAAAAATATACTCCCTCTCAAATTACTCTTTTATATTGAATATAATCACACAGGAAGTACCCTTTTATAAAAAATATACTCCCTCTCCAAGTACTCTTTTATATTGAATATAATCACACTTGAAATACCCTTTTATATTGAATATAATCACACAGGAAGTACTCTTTTATAAAAAATATACTCCCTCTCAAAGTACTCTTTTATATTGAATATAATCACACAGGAAGTACTCTTTTATAAAAAATATACTCCCTCTCAAAGTACTCTTTTATATTGAATATAAACACACAGGAATACTCTTATATAAAAAATATACTCCCTCTCCAAGTACTCTTTTATATTGAATATAATCAAACTGGAAATACACTTTTATATTGAATATAATCACACAGGAAGTACTCTTTTATAAAAAATATACTCCCTCTCAAAGTACTCCTTTATATTGAATATAATCAGACAGGAAATACACTTTTATAAAAATTATACTCCCTCTCAAAGTACTCTTTTATATTGAATACAATCACAAAGGAAGTACTCTTTTATAAGAAATATACTCCTTCTCAAAGTACTCCTTTATATTGAATATAATCACACAGGAAGTACACTTTTATAAAAATTATACTCCCTCTCAAAGTACTCCTTTATATTCAATATAATCACAAAGGAAGTACCCTTTTATAAGAAATATACTCCCTCTCCAAGTACTCTTTTATATTGAATATAATCACACAGGAAGTACTCTTTTATAAAAAATATACTCCCTCTCAAAGTACTCTTATATATTGAATATAATCACCGTGGAAATACTCTAACATATTGAATATAATCACACAGGATGTACTCTTTTAAAAAAAATATACTCCCTCTCAAAGTACTCCTTTATACTGAATATAATCACACAGGAATTACACTTTTATAAAAAATATACTCCCTCTCAAAGTACTCTTTTATATTGAATATAATCACAAAGGAAGTACTCTTTTATAAGAAATACACTCCCTCTCAAAGTACTCTTTTATATTGAATATAATCACACAGGAAGTACTCTTTTATAAAAAATATACTCCCTCTCCAAGTACTCTTTTATATTGAATATAATCACACTGGAAATACCCTTTTATATTGAATATAATCGCACAGGAAGTACTCTTATATAAAAAATATACTCCCTCTCATAGTACTTTTTTATATTGAATATAATCACACAGGAACTACTCTTTTATAAAAAATATACTCCCTCTCAAAGTACTCTTTTATATTGAATATAATCACACTGGAAGTACTCTTTTGTAAAAAATATCCTCCCTCTCCAAGTACTCTTTTATATTGAATATAATCACAAAGTAAGTACTCTTTTATAAGAAATATACTCCCTCTCCAAGTACTCTTTTATATTGAATATAATCACACAGGAAGTACTCCTTTATAAAAAAAATACTCCCTCTTCAAGTACCCTTTTATATTGAATATAATCACACAGGAAGTACTCTTTTATAAAAAAAATACTCCCTCTCCAAGTACTATTTTATATTGAATATAATCACTTTGGAAGTACTGGTTAATATTGAATATAATCACACAGGAAGTACTCATTTTTATTGAATATAATCACACAGGAAGTACTCTTTTATAAAAAATATACTCCCTCTCCAATTACTCATTTATATTGAATATAATCACACTGGAAATACCGTTTTATATTGAATATAATCACACAGGAAATACTCTTTTATAAAAAAATATACTCCCTCTCATAGTACTTTTTTATATTGAATATAATCACACAGGAACTACTCTTTTATAAAAAATATACTCCCGCTCAAAGTACTCTTTTATATTGAATATAATCACACAGGAAGTACTCTTTTATAAAAAATATACTCCCTCTCCAAGTACTCTTTTATATTGAATATAATCACAAAGGAAGTACTCTTTTATAGGAAATATACTCCCTCTCCAAGTACTCTGTTATATTGAATATAATCACACAGGAAATACTCTTTTATAAAAAAAATACTCCCTCTCCAAGTACTCTTTTATATTGAATATAATCACACAGGAAGTACTCTTTTATAAAAAATACACTCCCTCTCCAAGTACTCTTTTATATTGAATATAATCACACAGGAAGTACTCGTTTGTAAAAAATATACTCCCTCTCCAAGTACCCTTTTATATTGAATATAATCAAACAGGAAGTACTCGTTTATAAAAAATATACTCCCTCTCAAAGTACTCTTTTATATTGAATATAATCACACAGGAACTACTCTTTTATAAAAAATATACTCCCTCTCAAAGTACTCTTTTATATTGAATATAATCACACAGGAAGTACTCTTTTATTAAAAAATATACTCCCTCTCCAAGTACTCTTTTATATTGAATATAATCACACTGGAAATACCCTTTTATATTGAATATAATCACACAGGAAGTACTCTTTTATAAAAAATATACTCCCTCTCAAAGTACTGCTTTATATTGAATATAATCACACAGGACGTACACTTTTATAAAAATTATACTCCCTCTCAAAGTAGTCTTTTATATTGAATATAATCACACAGGAAGTACTCCTTTATAAAAAAAATACTCCCTCTCCAAGTACTCTTTTATATTGAATATAATCACTTTGGAAGTACTGGTTAATATTGAATATAATCACACAGGAAGTACTCATTTGTATTGAATATAATCACACAGGAAGTACTCTTTTATAAAAAATATACTCCCTCTCCAATTACTCTTTTATATTGAATATAATCACACTGGAAATACTCTTTTATATTGAATATAATCACACAGGAAGTACTCTTTTATAAAAAATATACTCCCTCTCAAAGTACTCTTTTATATTGAATATAATCACACAGGAATTACTCTTTTATAAAAAATATACTCCCTCTCAAAGTACTCCTTTATATTGAATATAATCACACAGGAAGTACTCTTTTATAAAAAATATACTCCCTCTCAAAGTACTCCTTTATATTGAATATAATCACACAGGAATTATACTTTTATAAAAAATATACTCCCTCTCAAAGTACTCTTTTATATTGAATTTAATCACAAAGGAAGTACTCTTTTATAAGAAATATACTCCCTCTCAAAGTACTCTTTTATATTGAATATAATCACACAGGAAGTACTCTTTTATAAAAAATATACTCCCTCTCCAAGTACTCTTTTATATAGAATATAATCACACTGGAATACCCTTTTATATTGAATATAATCGCACAGGAAGTACTCTTTTATAAAAAATATACTCCCTCTCAAAGTACTCTTTTATATTGAATATTATCACCGTGGAAATACTCTTACATATTGAATATAATCACACAGGATGTACTGTTTTATAAAAAATATACTCCCTCTCAAAGTACTCCTTTATATTTAATATAATCACACAGGAATTACACTTTTATAAAAAATATACTCCCTCTCAAAGTACTCTTTTATACTGAATATAATCACAAAGGAAGTACTCTTTTATAAGAAATATACTCCCTCTCAAAGTACTCTTTTATATTGAATATGATCACACAGGAAGTACTCTTTTAGAGAAAATATACTCCCTCTCCAAGTACTCTTTTATATTGAATATAATCACACTGGAAATACGCTTTTATATTGAATATAATCGCACAGGAAGTACTCTTGTATAAAAAATATACTCCCTCTCATAGTACCTTTTTATATTGAATATAATCACACAGGAACTACTCTTTTATAAAAAAAATACTCCCTCTCAAAGTACTCTTTTATATTGAATATAATCACAGAGGAAGTACTCTTTTATAAAAAATATACTCCCTCTCCAAGTACTCTTTTATATTGAATATAATCACACTGGAAATACCCTTTTATATTGAATATAATCACACAGGAAGTACTCTTTTATAAAAAAATACTCCCTCTCCAAGTACTCTTTTATATTGAATATAATCACACAGGAAGTACTCTTTTATAAAAAATATACTCCCTCTCCAAGTACTCTTTTATATTGAATATAATCACACTGGAAATACACTTTTATATTGAATATAATCACACAGGATGTACTCTTTCATAAAAAATATACTCCCTCTCAAAGTACTCTTTTATATTGAATATAATCACACAGGAAGTACAGTTTTATAAAAAATATACTCCCTCTTTAAGTACTCTTTAATATTGAATATAATCACACTGGAAAAACCCTTTTATTTTAAATATAATCACACAGGAAGTACTCTTTTATAAAAAATATACTCCCTCTCAAAGTACTCTTTTATATTGAATTTAATCACACAGGAAGTACTCTTTTATAAAAAATATATTCCCTCTCCAAGTACTCTTTTATATTGAATATAATCACACTGGAAATACCCTTTTATATTGAATATAATCACAGAGGAAGTACTCTTTTATAAAAAATATACTCCCTCTCCAAGTACTCTTTTATATTGAATATAATCACACAGGAAGTACTCTTTTATAAAAAATATACTCCCTCTCCAAGTACTCTTTTATATTGAACATAATCACACTGGAAATACCCTTTTATATTGAATATAATCACACAGGAATTACTCTTTTATAAAAAATATACTCCCTCTCAAAGTACTCTTTTATATTGAATATAATCACACAGGAAATACTCTTTTATCAAAAATATACTCCCTCTCCAAGTACTCTTTTATATTGAATATAATCACACTGGAAATACCCTTTTATATTGAATATAATCACACAGGATGTACTCTTTTATAAAAAATATACTCCCTCTCAAAGTACTCCTTTATATTGAATATAATCACACAGGAAGTACACTTTTATAAAAATTATACTCCCTCTCAAAGTACTCTTTTATATTGAATATAATCACACAGGGATTACTCTTTTATAAAAAATATACTCCCTCTCAAAGTACTCCTTTATATTGAATATAATCACACAGGAAGTACACTTTAATAAAAATTATACTCCCTCTCAAAGTACTCTTTTATATTGAATATAATCACAAAGGAAGTACTCTTTTATAAGAAATATACTCCCTCTCCAATTACTCTTTTATATTGAATATAATCACACAGAAGTACTGTTTTATAAAAAATATACTCCCTCTCCAAGTACTCTTTTATATTGAATATAATCACACAGGAAATACTGGTTTTTAAAAAATATACTCCCTCTCCAAGTACTCTTTTATATTGATATAATCACACAGGAATTACTGTTTTTAAAAAATATACTCCCTGTACAAGTACTCTTTTATATTGAATATAACCACACAGAAAGTACTCATTTCTAAAAAATATACTCCCTATCGAAGTCCTCTTTTATACGGAATATAATCACACTGGAAGTACTATTTTATACTGAATATAATCACACAGGAAATTCTCTTATATAAAAAATATACTCCCTCTCAACGGACTCTTTTATATCGAATACAATCACACAGGATGTACTCTTTTATAAAAAATATACTCCCACTCAAAGTACTCTTTTATATTGAATATAATCTCACAGGACGTACTCTTTTATAACAATATACTCCCTCTCAAAGTATTCTTTTGTATTGAATACAACCAGACAGGAATTACTATTTTATAAAAAATATACTCCCTCCCGAACTCCTCTTTTATATGGAATATAATCAGACTGCAAGTACTCTTTTATACTGAACATTATCACTCAGGAAGTACTCTTTTATAAAAAATATACTCCCTTTCAAAGTACTCTTTTATATTGAATATAATCACACAGGAAGTACTCTTTTATAAAAAATATACTCCCTCTCAAACTACTCCTGTATATTGAATATAATCACACAGGAAGTACATTTTATAAAAATTCTACTCCCTCTCCAAGTACTCTTTTATATTGAATATAATCACACTGGAAATACCCTTTTATATTGAATATAATCACACAGGAAGTACTCTTTTATAAAAAATGTGCTCCCTCTCAAAGTACTCTTTTATATTGAATATAATCACACAGGAAGTACTCTTTTATAAAAAATATACTCCATCTCCAAGTACTCTTTTATACTGAATATAATCACAAAGGAAGTACTCTTTTATAAGAAATATACTCCCTCTCAAAGTACTCTTTTATATTGAATATAATCACACAGGAAGTACTCTTTTATAAAAAATATACTCCCTCTCCAAGTACTCTTTTATATTGAATATAATCACACTGGAAATACCCTTTTATATTGAATATAATCGCACAGGAAGTACTCTTTTATAAAAAATATACTCCCTCTCAAAGTACTTTTTTAAATTGAATATAATCACACAGGAACTACCCTTTTATAAAAAATATACTCCCTCTCAAAGTACTCTTTTATATTGAATATAATCATACAGGAAGTACTCTTTTTTAAAAAATATACTCCCTCTCCAAGTACTCTTTTATATTGAATATAATCACACTGGAAATACCCTTTTATATTGAATATAATCACACAGGAAGTACTCTTTTATAAATAATATACTCCGTCTCAAAGTACTCTTTTGTATTGAATGTAATCATACAGGAAGAACTGTTTTATAAAAAATATACTCCCTCTATAAGTACTCTTTTATATTGAATATAATCACAGTGGAAATACACTTTTATATTGAATATAATCACACAGGATGTACTCTTTTATAAAAAATATACTCCCTCTCAAAGTACTCTTTTATATTGAATATAATCACACAGGAAGTAGACTTTTATAAAAAATATACTCCCTCTCTAAGTACTCTTTATATTGAATATAATCACACAGGAAGTACTCTTTTATAAAAAATATACTCCCTCTCCAAGTACTCTTTTATATTGAATATAATCACACTGGAAAAACCCTTTTATATTGAATATAATCACACAGGATGTACTCTTTCATAAAAAATATACTCCCTCTCAAAGTACTCTTTTATATTGAATATAATCACACAGGAAGTACACTTTTATAAAAAATATACTCCCTCTTTAAGTACTCTTTAATATTGAATATAATCACACTGGAAAAACCCTTTTATTTTAAATATAATCACACAGGAAGTACTCTTTTATAAAAAATATACTCCCTCTCAAAGTACTCTTTTATATTGAATTTAATCACACAGGAAGTACTCTTTTATAAATAATATATTCCCTCTCCAAGCACTCTTTTTTATTGAATATAATCACACTGGAAATACCCTTTTATATTGAATATAATCACAGAGGAAGTACTCTTTTATAAAAAATATACTCCCTCTCCAAGTACTCTTTTATATTGAATATAATCACACAGGAAGTACTCTTTTATAAAAAATATACTCCCTCTCCAAGTACTCTTTTATATTGAACATAATCACACTGGAAATACCCTTTTATATTGAATATAATCACACAGGAAGTACTCTTTTATAAAAAATATACTCCCTCTCAAAGTACTCTTTTATATTGAATATAATCACACAGGAAATACTCTTTTATCAAAAATATACTCCCTCTCCAAGTACTCTTTTATATTGAGTATAATCACACTGGAAATACCCTTTTATATTGAATATAATCACAGAGGAAGTACTCTTTTATAAAAAATATACTCCCTCTCCAAGTACTCTTTTATATTGAATATAATCACACAGGAAGTACTCTTTTTTAAAAAATATACTCCCTCTCACAGTACTCTTTTATATTGAATATAATCACCGTGGAAATACTCTTACATATTGAATATAATCACACAGGATGTACTCTTTTATAAAAAATATACTCCCTCTCAAAGTGCTCCTTTATATTGAATATAATCACACAGGAATTACACTTTTATAAAAAATATACTCCCTCTCAATGTACTCTTTTATATTGAATATAATCACAAAGGAAGTACTCTTTTATAAGAAATATACTCCCTTTCAAAGTACTCTTTTATATTGAATATAATCACACAAGAAGTACTCTTTTATAAAAAATATACTCCCTCTCCAAGTACTCTTTTATATTGAATTTAATCACACTGGAAATACCCTTTTATATTGAATATAATTGCACAGGATGTACTCTTTTATAAAAAATATACTCCCTCTCATAGTAATTTTTTATATTGAATATAATCACACAGGAACTACTCTTTTATAAAAAATATACTCCCTCTCAAATTACTCTTTTATATTGAATATAATCACACAGGAAGTACCCTTTTATAAAAAATATACTCCCTCTCCAAGTACTCTTTTATATTGAATATAATCACACTTGAAATACCCTTTTATATTGAATATAATCACACAGGAAGTACTCTTTTATAAAAAATATACTCCCTCTCAAAGTACTCTTTTATATTGAATATAATCACACAGGAAGTACTCTTTTATAAAAAATATACTCCCTCTCAAAGTACTCTTTTATATTGAATATAAACACACAGGAATACTCTTATATAAAAAATATACTCCCTCTCCAAGTACTCTTTTATATTGAATATAATCAAACTGGAAATACACTTTTATATTGAATATAATCACACAGGAAGTACTCTTTTATAAAAAATATACTCCCTCTCAAAGTACTCCTTTATATTGAATATAATCACACAGGAAATACACTTTTATAAAAATTATACTCCCTCTCAAAGTACTCTTTTATATTGAATACAATCACAAAGGAAGTACTCTTTTATAAGAAATATACTCCTTCTCAAAGTACTCCTTTATATTGAATATAATCACACAGGAAGTACACTTTTATAAAAATTATACTCCCTCTCAAAGTACTCCTTTATATTCAATATAATCACAAAGGAAGTACCCTTTTATAAGAAATATACTCCCTCTCCAAGTACTCTTTTATATTGAATATAATCACACAGGAAGTACTCTTTTATAAAAAATATACTCCCTCTCAAAGTACTCTTATATATTGAATATAATCACCGTGGAAATACTCTAACATATTGAATATAATCACACAGGATGTACTCTTTTAAAAAAAATATACTCCCTCTCAAAGTACTCCTTTATACTGAATATAATCACACAGGAATTACACTTTTATAAAAAATATACTCCCTCTCAAAGTACTCTTTTATATTGAATATAATCACAAAGGAAGTACTCTTTTATAAGAAATACACTCCCTCTCAAAGTACTCTTTTATATTGAATATAATCACACAGGAAGTACTCTTTTATAAAAAATATACTCCCTCTCCAAGTACTCTTTTATATTGAATATAATCACACTGGAAATACCCTTTTATATTGAATATAATCGCACAGGAAGTACTCTTATATAAAAAATATACTCCCTCTCATAGTACTTTTTTATATTGAATATAATCACACAGGAACTACTCTTTTATAAAAAATATACTCCCTCTCAAAGTACTCTTTTATATTGAATATAATCACACTGGAAGTACTCTTTTGTAAAAAATATCCTCCCTCTCCAAGTACTCTTTTATATTGAATATAATCACAAAGTAAGTACTCTTTTATAAGAAATATACTCCCTCTCCAAGTACTCTTTTATATTGAATATAATCACACAGGAAGTACTCCTTTATAAAAAAAATACTCCCTCTCCAAGTACCCTTTTATATTGAATATAATCACACAGGAAGTACTCTTTTATAAAAAAAATACTCCCTCTCCAAGTACTATTTTATATTGAATATAATCACTTTGGAAGTACTGGTTAATATTGAATATAATCACACAGGAAGTACTCATTTTTATTGAATATAATCACACAGGAAGTACTCTTTTATAAAAAATATACTCCCTCTCCAATTACTCATTTATATTGAATATAATCACACTGGAAATACCGTTTTATATTGAATATAATCACACAGGAAATACTCTTTTATAAAAAAATATACTCCCTCTCATAGTACTTTTTTATATTGAATATAATCACACAGGAACTACTCTTTTATAAAAAATATACTCCCGCTCAAAGTACTCTTTTATATTGAATATAATCACACAGGAAGTACTCTTTTATAAAAAATATACTCCCTCTCCAAGTACTCTTTTATATTGAATATAATCACAAAGGAAGTACTCTTTTATAGGAAATATACTCCCTCTCCAAGTACTCTGTTATATTGAATATAATCACACAGGAAATACTCTTTTATAAAAAAAATACTCCCTCTCCAAGTACTCTTTTATATTGAATATAATCACACAGGAAGTACTCTTTTATAAAAAATACACTCCCTCTCCAAGTACTCTTTTATATTGAATATAATCACACAGGAAGTACTCGTTTGTAAAAAATATACTCCCTCTCCAAGTACCCTTTTATATTGAATATAATCAAACAGGAAGTACTCGTTTATAAAAAATATACTCCCTCTCAAAGTACTCTTTTATATTGAATATAATCACACAGGAACTACTCTTTTATAAAAAATATACTCCCTCTCAAAGTACTCTTTTATATTGAATATAATCACACAGGAAGTACTCTTTTATTAAAAAATATACTCCCTCTCCAAGTACTCTTTTATATTGAATATAATCACACTGGAAATACCCTTTTATATTGAATATAATCACACAGGAAGTACTCTTTTATAAAAAATATACTCCCTCTCAAAGTACTGCTTTATATTGAATATAATCACACAGGACGTACACTTTTATAAAAATTATACTCCCTCTCAAAGTAGTCTTTTATATTGAATATAATCACACAGGAAGTACTCCTTTATAAAAAAAATACTCCCTCTCCAAGTACTCTTTTATATTGAATATAATCACTTTGGAAGTACTGGTTAATATTGAATATAATCACACAGGAAGTACTCATTTGTATTGAATATAATCACACAGGAAGTACTCTTTTATAAAAAATATACTCCCTCTCCAATTACTCTTTTATATTGAATATAATCACACTGGAAATACTCTTTTATATTGAATATAATCACACAGGAAGTACTCTTTTATAAAAAATATACTCCCTCTCAAAGTACTCTTTTATATTGAATATAATCACACAGGAATTACTCTTTTATAAAAAATATACTCCCTCTCAAAGTACTCCTTTATATTGAATATAATCACACAGGAAGTACTCTTTTATAAAAAATATACTCCCTCTCAAAGTACTCCTTTATATTGAATATAATCACACAGGAATTATACTTTTATAAAAAATATACTCCCTCTCAAAGTACTCTTTTATATTGAATTTAATCACAAAGGAAGTACTCTTTTATAAGAAATATACTCCCTCTCAAAGTACTCTTTTATATTGAATATAATCACACAGGAAGTACTCTTTTATAAAAAATATACTCCCTCTCCAAGTACTCTTTTATATAGAATATAATCACACTGGAATACCCTTTTATATTGAATATAATCGCACAGGAAGTACTCTTTTATAAAAAATATACTCCCTCTCAAAGTACTCTTTTATATTGAATATTATCACCGTGGAAATACTCTTACATATTGAATATAATCACACAGGATGTACTCTTTCATAAAAAATATACTCCCTCTCAAAGTACTCTTTTATATTGAATATAATCACACAGGAAGTACACTTTTATAAAAAATATACTCCCTCTTTAAGTACTCTTTAATATTGAATATAATCACACTGGAAAAACCCTTTTATTTTAAATATAATCACACAGGAAGTACTCTTTTATAAAAAATATACTCCCTCTCAAAGTACTCTTTTATATTGAATTTAATCACACAGGAAGTACTCTTTTATAAAAAATATATTCCCTCTCCAAGTACTCTTTTATATTGAATATAATCACACTGGAAATACCCTTTTATATTGAATATAATCACAGAGGAAGTACTCTTTTATAAAAAATATACTCCCTCTCCAAGTACTCTTTTATATTGAATATAATCACACAGGAAGTACTCTTTTATAAAAAATATACTCCCTCTCCAAGTACTCTTTTATATTGAACATAATCACACTGGAAATACCCTTTTATATTGAATATAATCACACAGGAAGTACTCTTTTATAAAAAATATACTCCCTCTCAAAGTACTCTTTTATATTGAATATAATCACACAGGAAATACTCTTTTATCAAAAATATACTCCCTCTCCAAGTACTCTTTTATATTGAATATAATCACACTGGAAATACCCTTTTATATTGAATATAATCACACAGGATGTACTCTTATATAAAAAATATACTCCCTCTCAAAGTACTCCTTTATATTGAATATAATCACACAGGAAGTACACTTTTATAAAAATTATACTCCCTCTCAAAGTACTCTTTTATATTGAATATAATCACACAGGGATTACTCTTTTATAAAAAATATACTCCCTCTCAAAGTACTCCTTTATATTGAATATAATCACACAGGAAGTACACTTTAATAAAAATTATACTCCCTCTCAAAGTACTCTTTTATATTGAATATAATCACAAAGGAAGTACTCTTTTATAAGAAATATACTCCCTCTCCAATTACTCTTTTATATTGAATATAATCACACAGAAGTACTGTTTTATAAAAAATATACTCCCTCTCCAAGTACTCTTTTATATTGAATATAATCACACAGGAAATACTGGTTTTTAAAAAATATACTCCCTCTCCAAGTACTCTTTTATATTGATATAATCACACAGGAATTACTGTTTTTAAAAAATATACTCCCTGTACAAGTACTCTTTTATATTGAATATAACCACACAGAAAGTACTCATTTCTAAAAAATATACTCCCTATCGAAGTCCTCTTTTATACGGAATATAATCACACTGGAAGTACTATTTTATACTGAATATAATCACACAGGAAATTCTCTTATATAAAAAATATACTCCCTCTCAACGGACTCTTTTATATCGAATACAATCACACAGGATGTACTCTTTTATAAAAAATATACTCCCACTCAAAGTACTCTTTTATATTGAATATAATCTCACAGGACGTACTCTTTTATAACAATATACTCCCTCTCAAAGTATTCTTTTGTATTGAATACAACCAGACAGGAATTACTATTTTATAAAAAATATACTCCCTCCCGAACTCCTCTTTTATATGGAATATAATCAGACTGCAAGTACTCTTTTATACTGAACATTATCACTCAGGAAGTACTCTTTTATAAAAAATATACTCCCTTTCAAAGTACTCTTTTATATTGAATATAATCACACAGGAAGTACTCTTTTATAAAAAATATACTCCCTCTCAAACTACTCCTGTATATTGAATATAATCACACAGGAAGTACATTTTATAAAAATTCTACTCCCTCTCCAAGTACTCTTTTATATTGAATATAATCACACTGGAAATACCCTTTTATATTGAATATAATCACACAGGAAGTACTCTTTTATAAAAAATGTGCTCCCTCTCAAAGTACTCTTTTATATTGAATATAATCACACAGGAAGTACTCTTTTATAAAAAATATACTCCATCTCCAAGTACTCTTTTATACTGAATATAATCACAAAGGAAGTACTCTTTTATAAGAAATATACTCCCTCTCAAAGTACTCTTTTATATTGAATATAATCACACAGGAAGTACTCTTTTATAAAAAATATACTCCCTCTCCAAGTACTCTTTTATATTGAATATAATCACACTGGAAATACCCTTTTATATTGAATATAATCGCACAGGAAGTACTCTTTTATAAAAAATATACTCCCTCTCAAAGTACTTTTTTAAATTGAATATAATCACACAGGAACTACCCTTTTATAAAAAATATACTCCCTCTCAAAGTACTCTTTTATATTGAATATAATCATACAGGAAGTACTCTTTTTTAAAAAATATACTCCCTCTCCAAGTACTCTTTTATTTTGAATATAATCACACTGGAAATACCCTTTTATATTGAATATAATCACACAGGAAGTACTCTTTTATAAATAATATACTCCGTCTCAAAGTACTCTTTTGTATTGAATGTAATCATACAGGAAGAACTGTTTTATAAAAAATATACTCCCTCTATAAGTACTCTTTTATATTGAATATAATCACAGTGGAAATACACTTTTATATTGAATATAATCACACAGGATGTACTCTTTTATAAAAAATATACTCCCTCTCAAAGTACTCTTTTATATTGAATATAATCACACAGGAAGTAGACTTTTATAAAAAATATACTCCCTCTCTAAGTACTCTTTATATTGAATATAATCACACAGGAAGTACTCTTTTATAAAAAATATACTCCCTCTCCAAGTACTCTTTTATATTGAATATAATCACACTGGAAAAACCCTTTTATATTGAATATAATCACACAGGATGTACTCTTTCATAAAAAATATACTCCCTCTCAAAGTACTCTTTTATATTGAATATAATCACACAGGAAGTACACTTTTATAAAAAATATACTCCCTCTTTAAGTACTCTTTAATATTGAATATAATCACACTGGAAAAACCCTTTTATTTTAAATATAATCACACAGGAAGTACTCTTTTATAAAAAATATACTCCCTCTCAAAGTACTCTTTTATATTGAATTTAATCACACAGGAAGTACTCTTTTATAAATAATATATTCCCTCTCCAAGCACTCTTTTTTATTGAATATAATCACACTGGAAATACCCTTTTATATTGAATATAATCACAGAGGAAGTACCCTTTTATAAAAAATATACTCCCTCTCCAAGTACTCTTTTATATTGAATATAATCACACAGGAAGTACTCTTTTATAAAAAATATACTCCCTCTCCAAGTACTCTTTTATATTGAACATAATCACACTGGAAATACCCTTTTATATTGAATATAATCACACAGGAAGTACTCTTTTATAAAAAATATACTCCCTCTCAAAGTACTCTTTTATATTGAATATAATCACACAGGAAATACTCTTTTATCAAAAATATACTCCCTCTCCAAGTACTCTTTTATATTGAGTATAATCACACTGGAAATACCCTTTTATATTGAATATAATCACACAGGATGTACTCTTTTATAAAAAATATACTCCCTCTCAAAGTACTCCTTTATATTGAATATAATCACACAGGAAGTACACTTTTATAAAAATTATACTCCCTCTCAAAGTACTCTTTTATATTGAATATAATCACACAGGGAGTACTCTTTTATAAAAAATATACTCCCTCTCAAAGTACTCCTTTATATTGAATATAATCACACAGGAAGTACACTTTAATAAAAATTATACTCCCTCTCAAAGTACTCTTTTATATTGAATATAATCACAAAGGAAGTACTCTTTTATAAGAAATATACTCCCTCTCCAATTACTCTTTTATATTGAATATAATCACACAGAAGTACTGTTTTATAAAAAATATACTCCCTCTCCAAGTACTCTTTTATATTGAATATAATCACACAGGAAATACTGGTTTTTAAAAAATATACTCCCTCTCCAAGTACTCTTTTATATTGATATAATCACACAGGAATTACTGTTTTATAAAAAATATACTCCCTCTACAAGTACTCTTTTATATTGAATATAACCACACAGAAAGTACTCTTTTCTAAAAAATATACTCCCTATCGAAGTCCTCTTTTATACGGAATATAATCACACTGGAAGTACTCTTTTATACTGAATATAATCACACAGGAAGGACTCTTTTATAAAAAATATACACCCTCTCTAAGTACTCTTTTATATTGAATATAATCACACAGGAAGTACTCTGTATAAAAAATATACTCCCTCTGAAAGTCATCTTTTATACGGAATATAATCACACTGGAAGTACTATTTTATACTGAATATAATCACACAGGAAATTCTCTTACATAAAAAATATACTCCCTCTCAACGGACTCTTTTATATCGAATACAATCACACAGGATGTACTCTTTTATAAAAAATATACTCCCACTCAAAGTACTCTTTTATATTGAATATAATCTCACAGGACGTACTCTTTTATAAAAATATACTCCCTCTCAAAGTATTCTTTTGTATTGAATACAAGCACACAGGAATTACTCTTTTATAAAAAATATACTCCCTCCCGATCTCCTCTTTTATATGGAATATAATCAGACTGCAAGTACTCTTTTATACTGAACATTATCACTCAGGAAGTACTCTTTTATAAAAAATATACTCCCTTTCAAAGTACTCTTTTATATTGAATATAATCACACAGGAAGTACTCTTTTATAAAAAATATACTCCCTCTCAAACTACTCCTGTATATTGAATATAATCACACAGGAAGTACACTTTTATAAAAATTCTACTCCCTCTCCAAGTACTCTTTTATATTGAATATAATCACACTGGAAATACCCTTTTATATTGAATATAATCACACAGGAAGTACTCTTTTATAAAAAATGTACTCCCTCTCAAAGTACTCTTTTATATTGAATATAATCACACAGGAAGTACTCTTTTATAAAAAATATACTCCATCTCCAAGTACTCTTTTATACTGAATATAATCACAAAGGAAGTACTCTTTTATAAGAAATATACTCCCTCTCAAAATACTCTTTTATATTGAATATAATCACACAGGAAGTACTCTTTTATAAAAAATATACTCCCTCTCCAAGTACTCTTTTATACTGAATATAATCACACTGGAAATACCCTTTTATATTGAATATAATCGCACAGGAAGTACTCTTTTATAAAAAATATACTCCCTCTCAAAGTACTTTTTTAAATTGAATATAATCACACAGGAACTACTCTTTTATAAAAAATATACTCCCTCTCAAAGTACTCTTTTATATTGAATATAATCATACAGGAAGTACTCTTTTTTAAAAAATATACTCCCTCTCAAAGTACTCTTTTATATTGAATATAATCACACTGGAAATACCCTTTTATATTGAATATAATCACACAGGAAGTACTCTTTTATAAATAATATACTCCGTCTCAAAGTACTCTTTTGTATTGAATATAATCATACAGGAAGAACTGTTTTATAAAAAATATACTCCCTCTACAAGTACTCTTTTATATTGAATATAATCACACTGGAAATACACTTTTATATTGAATATAATCACACAGGATGTACTCTTTTATAAAAAATATACTCCCTCTCAAAGTACTCTTTTATATTGAATATAATCACCGTGGAAATACTCTTACATATTGAATATAATCACACAGGATGTACTCTTTTATAAAAAATATACTCCCTCTCAAAGTACTCCTTTATATTGAATATAATCACACAGGAATTACACTTTAATAAAAAATATACTCCATCCCAAAGTACACTTTTATATTGAATATAATCACAAAGGAAGTACTCTTTTATAAGAAATATATTCCCTCTCAAAGTACTCTTTTATATTGAATATGATCACACAGGAAGTACTCTTTTATAAAAAATATACTCCCTCTCCAAGTACTCTTTTATATTGAATATAATCACACTGGAAATACCCTTTTATATTGAATATAATCGCAAAGGAAGTACTCTTGTATAAAAAATATACTCCCTCTCATAGTACCTTTTTATATTGAATATAATCACACAGGAACTACTCTTTTATCAAAAAAATACTCCCATTCAAAGTACTCATTAATATTGAATATAATCACAGAGGAAGTACTCTTTTATAAAAAATATACTCCCTCTCCAAGTACTCTGTTATATTGAATATAATCACACTGGAAATACCCTTTTATATTGAATATAATCACACAGGAATTACTCTTTTATAAAAAATATACTCCCTCTCAAAGTACTCTTTTATATTGAATATAATCACACAGGAAGTACTCTTTTATAAAAAATATACTCCCTCTCCAAGTACTCTTTTATATTGAATATAATCACACTGGAAATACCCTTTTATATTGAATATAATCACACAGAATGTACTCTTTCATAAAAAATATACTCCCTCTCAAAGTACTCTTTTATATTGAATATAATCACACAGGAAGTACACTTTTATAAAAAATATACTCCCTCTTTAAGTACTCTTTTATATTGAATATAATCACACTGGAAAAACCCTTTTATTTTGAATATAATCACACAGGAAGTACTCTTTTATAAAAAATATACTCCCTCTCAAAGTACTCTTTTATATTGAATATAATCACACAGGAAGTACTCTTTTATAAAAAATATAATCCCTCTCCAAGTACTCTTTTAAATTGAATATAATCACACTGGAAATACCCTTTTATATTGAATATAATCACAGAGGAAGTACTCTTTTATAAAAAATATACTCCCTCTCCAAGTACTCTTTTATATTGAGTATAATCACACAGGAAATACTCTTTTATAAAAAATATACTCCCTCTTCAAGTACTCTTTTATATTGAACATAATCACACTGGAAATACCCTTTTATATTGAATATAATCACACAGGAAGTACTCTTTTATAAAAAATGTACTCCCTCTCAATGTACTCTTTTATATTGAATATAATCACACAGGAAATACTCTTTTATAAAAAATATACTCCCTCTCCAAGTACTCTTTTATAATGAATATAATCACACTGGAAATACCCTTTTATATTGAATATAATCACACAGGATGTACTCTTTTATAAAAAATATACTCCCTCTCAAAATACTCCTTTATATTGAATATAATAACATAGGAAGTACACTTTTATAAAAATTATACTCCCTCTCAAAGTACTCTTTTATATTGAATATAATCACACAGGGAGTACTCTTTTATAAAAAATATACTCCCTCTCAAAGTACTCTTTTATATTGAATATAATCACAAAGGAAGTACTCTTTTATAAGAAATATACTCCCTCTCCAATTGCTCTTTTATATTGAATATAATCACACAGAAGTACTGTTTTATAAAAAATATACTCCCTCTCCAAGTACTCTTTTATATTGAATATAATCACACAGGAAATACTGGTTTTTAAAAAATATACTCCCTCTCCAAGTACTCTTTTATATTGATATAATCACACAGGAATTACTGTTTTATAAAAAATATACTCCCTCTACAAGTACTCTTTTATATTGAATATAACCACACAGAAAGTACTATTTTCTAAAAAATATACTCCCTATCGAAGTCCTCTTTTATACGGAATATAATCACACTGGAAGTACTCTTTTATACTGAATATAATCACACAGGAAGGACTCTTTTATAAAAAATATACTCCCTCTCTAAGTACTCTTTTATATTGAATATAATCACACAGGAACTACTCTGTATAAAAAATATACTCCCTCTGGAAATCATCTTTTATACGGAATATAATCACACTGGAAGTACTATTTTATACTGAATATAATCACACAGTTAATTCTCTTATATAAAAAATATACTCCCTCTCAACGGACTCTTTTATATTGAATACAATCACACAGGATATACTCTTTTATAAAAAATATACTCCCACTCAAAGTACTCTTTTATATTGAATATAATCTCACAGGACGTACTCTTTTATAAAAATATACTCCCTCTCAAAGTATTCTTTTATATTGAATATAACCACACAGGAATTACTCTTTTATAAAAAATATACTCCCTCCCGAACTCCTCTTTTATATGGAATATAATCAGACTGCAAGTACTCTTTTATACTGAACATTATCACTCAGGAACTACTCTTTTATAAAAAATATACTCCCTCTCAAAGTACTCTTTTATATTGAATATAATCACACAGGAAGTACTCTTTTATAAAAAATTTACTCCCTCTCAAACTACTCCTTTATATTGAATATAATCACACAGGAAGTACACTTTTATAAAAATTATACTCCCTCTACAAGTACTCTTTTATATTGAATATAATCACACTGGAAATACCCTTTTATATTGAATATAATCTCACAGGAAGTACTCTTTTATAAAAAATATACTCCCTCTCAAAGTACTCTTTTATATTGAATATAATCACCGTGGAAATACTCTTACATATTGAATATAATTACACAGGATGTACTCTTTTATAAAAAATATACTCCCTCTCATAGTACTTTTTTATATTGAATATAATCACACAGGAACTACTCTTTTATAAAAAATATACTCCCTCAAAGTACTCTTTTATATTGAATATAATCACACAGGAAGTACTCTTTTATAAAAAATATACTCCCTCTCCAAGTACTCTTTTATATTGAATATAATCACACTGGAAATACCCTTGTATATTGAATATAATCACACAGGAAGTACTCTTTTATAAATAATATACTCCCTCTCCAAGTACTCTTTTATATTGAATATAATCACACTGGAAATACCCTTTTATATTGAATATAATCACACAGGGAGTACTCTTTTATAAAAAAATACTCCCTCTCAAAGTACTCTTTTATATTGAATATAATCACACAGGAAGTACTCTTTTATAAAAATATACTCCCTCTCCAAGTACTCTTTTATATTGAATATAATCACACTGGAAATACCCTTTTATATTGAATATAATCACACAGGAAGTACTCTTTTATAAAAAATATTCTCCCTCTCAAAGTACTCCTTTATATTGAATAAAATCACACAGGAATTACACTTTTATAAAAAATATACTCCCTCTCAAAGTACTCTTTTATATTGAATATAATCACAAAGGAAGTACTCTTTTAAAAGAAATATACTCCCTCTCAAAGTACTCTTTTATATTGAATATAATCACACAGGAAGTACTCTTTTATAAAAAATACACTCCCTCTCCAAGTACTCTTTTATATAGAATATAATCACACTGGAATACCCTTTTATATTGAATATAATCGTACAGGAAGTACTCTTTTATAAAAAATATACTCCCTCTCATGGTACTTTTTTATACTGAATATAATCACACAGGAACTACCATTTATAAAAAATATACTCCCTCTCCAAGTACATTTTATATTGAATATAATCACACAGGAAGTACTCTGTTATAAAAAATATACTCCCTCTCCAAGTACTCTTTTATATTGAATATAATCACACTGGAAATACCCTATTATATTGAATATAATCACACAGGAAGTACTCTTTTATAAAAAATATACTCCCTCTCAAAGTACTCCTTTATATTGAATATAATCACACAGGAAGTATACTTTTATAAAAATTATCCTCCCTCTCAAAGTACTCTTTTATATTGAATATAATCACAAAGGAAATACTCTTTTATAAAAAATATACTCCCTCTCCAAGTACTATTTTATATTGAATATAATCACTTTGGAAGTACTGGTTAATATTGAATATAATCACACAGGAAGTTCTCATTTTTATTGAATATAATCACACAGGAAGTACTCTTTTATAAAAAATATACTCCCTCTCCAATTACTCTTTTATATTGAATATAATCACACTGGAAATACCGTTTTATATTGAATATAATCACACAAGAAA